>NC_137890.1:142071822-142236822 GCF_963455335.1 Martes martes | reverse complement strand
TGGGGGAGGGGTGCAGAGGGAGAGAAACGAGGCAGACAGTACCCTGAGAATGCAGCTGATTTGGGGCTGGATCCCAGGACCCATGAGATCATGACCCAAGGCAAAATCAAGAGTGGGACAATTCAAACAACTGATCCACCAAGGCCCCCCCACCTTGCAGTCTTTATCTTCTTTACACTATGCATTTTCTTCTTGTATAAATATACACACATGTATATATACACATATGTATATACATATAGGAAAGGGTAAAGATTTTTATTTTTTACATATTTGTAATATTTATAAAATAAAATATTAAAAATTTACAAAATAAAATTTTAAAAGTAAAATATAAAAGTCTTTATCATCCTACTACCTATAAGCATATAGTTTATACATAGTCTGTATTACTTATATATAATGTCTTGAAGATATATATAATGTGTGCATATATAGTAAGCAGATCTTACTCATAATTTAACTTCTTACTATGTATATGGACTATAATATATGCTATACATAGTATATAGAAGATACATATATATATTCTGACTGTATAATACATATATATACACACATATATATGGTAAGAAGATAAAGACTTTTTAAAATTTTACAAATATGTGAAATATATGTATATAAAAAACTTCTCTGACATTTATTATTATACTCTGCCTTGTAATCATCAAACAGATGTTGGGTACCCAAACCTAGTCCTATAGACTATAAAAGATGAAAGAAACCCAAATCCTCAAGGAACTTACAGGACTCATAATTTCTGTAACCATTCAAGCTCTGTCAAGGCAGAAAAGGATCTTATGTTTGCATTTGTTTCTCCCTTTGTACATAATACGACCTCACGAATAATTTGTGAGGGAGAGAAAGATTGTGAGTTAGAAGTGCTTTCGGTGTCTTAAGCTAATGTAGCTTAAGGATCCCTCACTTTCGTGGGCTCCTTGCAAGTCACTGGGAAGGTTTCTAGGAGGATGTATCCTTTGTGTTTGTGAAATATTTCTAATTCCAATTCACTAAGACTGCTGCCTTCTTCAGTTTTGAATTCTCTCTTGCCATATGTTACATTAATTGTGAGCAGGGCATTAGAGTAGCCACAGGCATTTCATATCTTTAAATTTGCACCATTATTCTTAAAGAGGTATGCAAATTGCCCAAGTTTATGACCCCATGATACCTGCACCTTCTCTTACCCTTAAAGCAATGTGGCATAGAATATTACAGGAATAACTTAACTACATAATGTACATACTATGAAAAATATGGGCTCAAGTTGGCTTCCTACAGGATCGTAGGACTTTATTATTTTTTCATGGACAATGCAAAAAAAATTTTTCTTAAGGAAGTTCCTTATTTACAGTAGGTCCCTATGGAAAGAAAAATTTTCCTATCTAATCCCAATGAAGTTAACATTGCATAGATGAAATCTTACTATTTCCCTAAAATGATAAAGATGCTAACTAAGGCACAAAACTTTGTAGTACAGTGGCCAAGGGCAAGCTGCCCCAAACTGTGCCTCTTTGGAATGCAGATTATTTATAGCTGAAAATAACTGAGGTCCAAAAGACTCAGGAAGAAACCTTGACATCCCCCACCCCACAATTGCCTAAAATAATTTAGATAGAAGAGCTGCTCCAGAAAGAGTGCTATCGTCGTAGATAACTACTTAATAATATGAACTAGGTATGGTAGACAGGGAGGAACCTAGCAAGGCCTGTTTGACCAAATTCTCTTCTATGTCCCATTACTTCTATATGGCCTAGCGGACATTTGTTTACCAAACATTTACTCTTTTTCATCATTCTATGAATTGCATTCCTTCCCTTTGAAGTTCCAGACCATTACTTCTTCTCCATGGTTCAATATGACACATAAATTTCATGTTTCCTGGCTGTCTTTGGAATCTCATGTCTGTGTAGATTTCCCACATATACAAAATTAAATTTGATTTTCTCTGGCTAATCTGTCTCATATCAATTTAGTTCTTAGACCAACTAGAAAATCCTTGAAGAACAGAGGACAAATTTTCCTACCCAACAATAGCTTGGGTTAAAATCATCTTTGTCTGTTCAATATCTTACAGATGCCACATAGTGTATATAGAGATAGATAGAGAGATATACATATCTATCTATATATATGCATATATATATACACACACACATGTGTATATATGTGTATGTATGTGTACACACACACACACACACAGCATTGGTCAATGTCTGAATTCAATCTTTTCATCTTTGTAAACAATTATAAAAGTTTCTAAGGACAAACAGCTTGTATAAGTACCTGTTATTTGCACACCCCAGAAGATAGGAAAGGACAGACACTGAAGTAAAAACACATGCCATAATATAAAGCTTCTCTTTCCAAATTCATGCAAGCCGTGGTAGGTTATAATGAAAGGAGAGAGGCCAAACCCACTAAACGTCAAGGTCTTCTGAAAGCCACAAAATATTCTTTACTAAACCTCATATTAGGCACCACTCATTCCAAATAATGATATGCCTCTCCATGGCATATTCCAGGCTATTGGACTACATAGTCCCCCTTCAGAAGGTCTTGGATTTTATCTCACTCCAAATGGAAGAGAACATTTACCCTTTACTGTAGTTTCAATCTCGTTAATTTGGGAAAAATAAAAGATGGTGATTTGAATTAGCACCTTTCTGAAGGGAATTAACAACCGTGTTTCCTTGGGGTTATCCTAGAACTTAGATCCCATACTTTTAGGCTGTTAAATGAACGATCATTACCTTCAAAATGAGATGAAAGCAATTGTGTGAGGTTACTAAAAGATTAAAATGGCAAGTTTTGGGGCACCTGGGTGGCTCAGTGGATTAAAGCTTCTGTCTTCAGCTCAGATCAAGATCCCAGAGTCCTGGGACTGAGCCCCACATCGGGATCTCTGCTCAGCAGGTAACCTGCTTCCTTCTTTCTCTCTCTCTCTCTGCCTGCCTCTCTGCCTACTTGTAATCTGTCAAATAAATAAATAAAATCTTTAAAAAAATTTTTTTTAAATGACAAGCTTAGTTATAAATTAGTGAGAGCTCCCTTTCCTGATTGAGTGGATGAGTCCCAAATACCTGACGAGATATGAGGGGAGCCAATGACATAAAGAAACATCACATAAACCTACCTATGTATAATCCAGACTTGACTGCATTTATTATTACTTTTTACTTATTTTCCATTTCAAGAGGAACAAAACTGCAGGTCAGAAAATTTTGGAACTTGGAAGAAAAAAAATAAGTTCAAATGCATAGAATTAACTTTGCTCACATATTCACTGCCACATATAATAAACATTTATTGAGTGTTCCATACATATCAGACATTGTGCTATACCCAAGACATAACAAAGATATTTTTTAAGTCTCTCCATCTAGGAACAAAGAGTTTAATTGGAAAGGTGGAAGTTCAACAGTAAACAACTTAAATATAATATCATAATTTCTTGGACAGATGTATAGTTAATGAATGATACTGGTTTTCCTGGGTTTCAGGAAGAAAAAGACTCCACAAAGAGTCATGATACCCTCATTCTGGTATTGGTTCTGCTAATAGCTAATTATATAACATACAGTTACATACAGTTCTACTTTCTGAAACTCTGTTCTTTCATCTGAAACATGAAAGAACTTTGACTAGATGTTCTCTACAGTTCCAGGTCTACATTATCTTATTTCAGGGGGATTTTCCTAATTAGTTCTCTGTAATTCTCTTTATTATGGCTAGTATCTAGCTACTTACAATGGCACAACCTATTTGTACTTCAACTGGCCCATTCTTCCAGAAAAGCTACCTAAATGTCTTTTTCTCATCTTCTAGCTCTACTGATTACCTCATTTGCCTCATTCTTCAGTAAAGCAAGTAAAGCACTTTATAATTGCTAGTTATCATTATGCACGAAAAACAGAAAAGGAATTTCTTTATTGAGAGAAAGATGCTAAAATTGCCCTTTATTCCTCCAAAACCCTCCATGCTCTGAAGGGAAATCCTGGCTTCTGCGATACATTTTCTAGCACTTTGCTGGAGGAGATTGTTTTGCCATTAAGAAAGGATTACCCTATGTGCAAGTGGTAGCTACATCTGTGACTATTTAGCACAGATAGGAGAACCGCCACTTGCCTGGTTGCTGGGGTAAAGGTAGAAATAACTCTAGGACCTCCTTTCCACAGATTCTACTACAGAAGTAGTAAATTGTCTAGTGTAAGGGAAGAGAAGTGTCCTTGCTGAGGAAGTGTGGAAACCGAGAATGGAATCCATTCAGTAGACATTTTTAGTTCTCTTTACCACCATCCAAGTTTGGCTATAGTTTTCTGAGCCTCTGGACCAGTGAGGGTTAGAAATCTACCTCTAGCTGGTACATTGTAGGTTTCGAGGTAGACTCCTAAGAGGCCAAAGACTCAATTCCACACAGTGGTCTATATGAAAAGATTTGGTGGCTTCAGTTTGTTGCCCATTAGTTAACTTTCTTCATTAGATACTCATCCACTGTCACATATCACAAAGTTTTTGTTTCTCTCTTAGTTAAATCTAAGAATGAGGTAACTTCTAAAGTGAGGATAGAAGAATCTTTTCAAAGAAAATGTAGGATAACTTGCATAAATATCTAACTGTGATAATTCACTGATCCTTATTTCTTATGTCTATAATAAAGATCATAAGTCTTACCTTCATCCCTAAGCAAAATTGATAAGCAAGTTAGGAAGACTGATTCTAAACTACCTTCCTATAACTAAAGGAGAATATTTTGCTACACTTAGTCCATAGATAGGTAGAAATGATGAGTGGAAAGATCAAATCACATCTATTCCACACTCATCCTCACTGAAAGGCACCCAAGCTAATCTTCTGAGCAAAGAGAGGAAATTTTTCATAAAGGACCTGAGGCGTTTGGAGATACTACAGTGTTACTACTGGGCCCATGAAAAAGTTTGCCAGGAGTACAAGACCTGCACATTCTTCTCACTGCAGTGAAGAACATATAGAGTTGTGAAAATGAGGACTCTAGCATTACAAGGTCAACATCTAGCACAGTAGTGAAAGAGATCCCAGTGTTTAATGAATGTGTTGGTACTCCAGGGCTATCTCCAGGAGATGGCAGATCCACAGCAGCCATGGAGTAAAAGAGATGCAGTATACACCTGGCAAGAATTGATGGGCATACATAGCAGAAAAGCTGTTAAGCCCCATTTCGACATGTGTTTGTGAACTATTTGGTTTCCAAGAAATACTTGGAGGAAGAATTGCATAGTTCAGGGTGTTTAAAGAATGTATTAGGTGGGAGCAAGAGCTTGTGTTACTTGGCTTATGCAGAGACTTTGTTGTGGAAAATATAATAGGGTATACCTCACACTGGCAGACTTGGCCCTCAATTCATTCATTTATTCAACAAATATCTCCTAAGCCCCAACTATATTACTAGGCACTCTGCTAGGATTAAGATATGCTATAGTAAATAAAATAGACTTGATTCTTGTCTTTATGGAAGTTATGGTCCAATCAAGTTCACAGATAAAACAAGCAAACAAAAAGTTAATGTGGGATTGCATGACGATAGATGCTATGAAGGAAAATAGAGGGCTACGAAAGAAAATGATAATGTTGAGATATACTTTTTTTGTTATTGTTAAAGAGTAGCTTTCTGAGGAGATGATATTTAAGGGAAACTTGAAAGAGAAGAGAAGGCCATGTTTGGTCAGAGAAACAACGGTGGGGAAAGGGTTTGTGTGCCTGGGAACTGAAGCCAGAATGGCAGAGCTGGAGTTTGGTGACAGATTTCACCGAATTGACTCTTAGCTTGACTAAGCATAGCTTTGACCCATCATCTCTCTTAATTTCCTCTGTTGTTGCAAAGTGATGCTCAGAAAAAATAAAAGGATGATGACATGCTAGAAGAAGTTGATAGACCCTTTTTCAACTTCCCATTAAAAAGTTTTACTGGAAACAACAGAGAAGAGTTTATGTCATAAACTAGGAGTTGGCATAGGGAGGTAGGAAAAGCAAAAACCTGGTATGTGGAGATGGGACCAAAGGCATTATTTTGTCAGTATCGGAATTAGAGAAATATTGGTTTAAATGTATATAAGATAAACTTAAAGATATAATTGGTAGAATTTGAAACAGAAGTTCTCTCTTTTAAATCTCTCCAAAAGACAAAAGCAAACAAAATATGGTCCAAATATCAAGGAAGGAAACATAGAAACTGGCAAGGAAGCACAGCAAATAGAACCCATAAAATAAGATGACAGAAGTAAGACCAAACGTATCAGTTATGACAATGTACGTAAACGAGTTGAACTCCCCAATTAAAAGGCAAAGACTCTCAGATTGGAGTAGAAAACAACATTCAACAATATGCTGTTTACAAGAGACAAACTTAAAACAAAATGACTTGGAAAGGTTATAAATAAAGGATAGGCTAAGATATATCTGTAAAATGCAAACAAAAAGACAACAGAAGTGGCAATATTCATATTGGCCAAAGTAGAATTCAAGGTAAGAACTATTAAAAATGCAAAGAGAATTATATTGTCTTATAAAAGAATTGATCTAAATGTAGTTGTACTCATTATCCAACGTTTGTACCAAGTGACAAAGAATCAAAATGTAAAGGACAAAAACCGATACAAATAATTTTTAGCAAGATCATAATTATAGCAGGAAACCTCAATACCTCACATCAATTCCTGCCAAACTAATTCAATAAAAATGAGTAAGGACATAAAGAATTTGATATATATTAAAATTCACACCTTCAAGACAGAAAATAAACAGAGACTCATTTAAAAAGTGATGATAGCCTAGGACATGAAGAGAATAGAAATCAATTCTCCAAAGCTGAAATTGCTTAAAATACACTCTCAAAACACAATGAAGATATTGTCAATTATTTAAACAAAGTTTAAACAAAGAGCTCCAACAATATAAAAAGTTTAAAACTCACTCCTAAATAAACACTGAGTCAAAGATGAAGCCCAAATTAGCACTGTAGAATGGAAAACACCAAAAACTATAAAACCAAAAAAAGCTAATATTTATTATGTATTTAAATGTGATATGAACTCAGCTAAGTGCATCCCATGCATTAGCTCATTTGATTCTCACCACAAGCCTCTTAGAAAAGTCATATTGTATTTGCATTTGCATTTGCAGAAAATGAAGCTTGGAATAGTAAGTCATTTTTCCAATGTAAAATATGAAACAAGTGGCAGAGTGAAGATCCCATTGTAGAATGGTAGTGGATGGACCAACACTCAAGTCAGAGGCAATCATTAAACTGAAATTATTGTATTTAAATTAAATAAATAATAGTAAGTTGGAAATACAGAGAAAAAAGAACTTTCAATACATAAGGAATAAATGGAATAGAGGGTAAGAGCAGTGGCCCAGAAGAATGAGAGACAAAATATAAAAACAAGTCCAAGATGTTAGTCTTTGGAAAAGATAAACATAAAATAAACACCTGACAAAAATAGTAAAGAAAATAAGATGAAGAGCATTAACAAATTGCATGATGAAAAGAGAAGTATAAAACCAGACATGTAGGAAATTTTAAAATATATAAAAGTATTATATTCAAGTCCATGAGAATTCATTTGAAATACAGTCAAATTGTATGAATATCTGGAAATATTGACTACCAGCGATTAGGGTAAAATAAAATTATAGAAATTTTGTTGCATGAATAGATTTGAGTGTTTTCTAAAAGGAGAAATTATTTCTAGCTTCTTCGGGGAAGGGAACAAAGAAAGTTCAAAGACCTATGTGTTCAGAAAAGCTCTCTCTTTCCCTTCTGGACACACACTGAGACTGTATTTCTAAGCTACTAAGATTTGAAGTTACAGTAGTTAGCATTTTTTTTTAAAAGATTTTATTTATTTATTTGACAGACAGAGATCACAAGTAGGCAGAGAGGCAGGTGGGGGGGCGGGGGGGAGGAAGCAGGCTCCCCGCTGAGCAGAGAGCCCGATGTGGGGATTGATCCCAGGACCCTGGGACCATGACCTGAGCTGAAGGCAGAGGCTTTAACCCACTGAGCCACCCAGGCACCCAGTAGTTAGCATTCTTGCCCAATTATGTAGAAGTCTTCATGGAAGTCTTTTCTTTTGAATTTAAGCAATGGACAGGACATAGACTTACAGAAAGGGAAAGAAAAAGAAATTCCAAGCAGAGGAAACAGACTGAGCTAAGGAGCACTGCCTAGGAAATAAAAGAAACATTTGGGAAAAGCGAGTAGTTCAAGTGACCTCTAGAACTGCAGATGAATGTGGGTAAGAGAGACAGAGGGAAATGAAACCGTAGTTTCTAGTCAGACCTGTGGTTAGGGTTTTAACCTTAGGACATAGTGAGTCACTGCAGGTTAGTGAACAAAAAAGGATATCATTGTCATTATATTTGAGGAAAATGACTTTGGCAATTACTCAAAGTTTCGGAAAGATACATTGAAGAAATGGCTAACCGAGGAAAATCCATTGAGGACATGAAAGTCTAGAAAATGGGGATGGGATCAGTAGAGAAGAAGGGAGAAAGAGAATAGGAGAGAGATACAACAAAAGATCGATTGCAATAGAACTGATCGTAGATGAAATCATACACAGAAACAATGTCAGAGAGGGAAAGAACTTCAGAAATTACTTATTCCAATCATCTCATTTGTTAGATAAATTAAAGCTTAAAGCAATCACATGAATTGTCTGGCAGTCCCAGGAACTGCTAATTAGCGAGGCTAAAACCAAGACCAAATTCTTCGAGTTCCCCATTCATTTCTTCCTCTCTCCTAACTTGGTGTAGAGAGGGAAAGGAAAGAGGTAGAAAAACCTGGGGTTCGAACCCAGCAAAGGGTAGTGCCATACACTGCAACAGAGGACCCAGGAGCTAAGTCATGGCCAGGCACGGTTTTAGTATGATATCTAACTGTAGTTAGATATAACAGCTGAACATTCAAGAACACACTTACGTATTAAAAGTCCTACTTACAATTTTTCGAGAGGACTCGAGTAAAGGAGGGTAATGAAGAAAGGGGGAAGGGAGCCAAAAGGGAGAAGGAGTGAGAAGTGAGAAGTGAGAAAGCAGATAACTCCTGGTATACATTATTTTGGAGCCTGGAAGAAAACCAGAAACTAGGGAAGAATACTAAAGGAGCGTCAATGAGATTGGAATGGCAAACAGATTCCAGATGCAATCTCTCAGGGAAGATATAGAAAGCTTTTGTGCAATGGGAGAGACATTGAAGTATCTGACATCTGAGTTCTTTCCAATTCAGAGGCTATGATCGATTATTGTAGCAAAATGTAAAGTGAATTTTATTGAATCTGACTTCAATATTGTATTTTATGTCTCTGTTATTGACTACTGAATTCTGAAATGCAGCTTTTATAAGGAGACACTAAATAGGAGAAGTATTAGGACTGCAAGTAGAGGCCAACTGTAAAGCAACACACACATACACACACACACACACACACACACACACACACAAACATGCGTTTCCACACGTTCCCTTTGACTATTACGTTCACAGTTTGCTACACTGCAGTCCCTGCATGTACATTCGCATAACCTTCATAGGAGCTTTGTGACATTTTCTTCATCGGTGCTACAACCACTTAGAAAGTTGCTCTCTGAAGAAAGAATAGATGGGTTTTCAATGAACATACCATCTCCTCACTGCTCATTAAAGGGTAAGGTTTACAAATTACGCACAATAAATGTAAATGATTCACAGAAGCTATCTGCAGAATCTGTTCAGAAAAAAAGAAATGAGAGGTCAAAGGCCAATAAAATATTATTTCTTTATACAGCACCCAAAATAGAGGTATATACAATTATGAGTTGAAGGACTAACATAAGAAGAATGCAAAAAAAAAAAAAAAAGAAGAAGAAAATTAACTAAATTTCCTTCTTATCCATAGCCTTAGCGCATTTTATTTTAACTTCTTTAAATCATTTCTCCATTTCAGTACTTCAACCTTTCCAGTATGTTCAGGCCAAATCTGTTCCCTCCTCTGAGCTTACACTCGATCTTTCTGTTAGAAGATCTATCACATCACGTAATATGCAATTTGTGCAACTTGAAGTTTGCCTAATTCTCACCAAATTGTAAGAATTTGATCACTTAAGGTCATTTTAAAAGACAGAAAACCTATTGGTCTGAAAGCCCTTTCCTACCTTCCCAACACAGAACCTCTGCCCTGTCCCCTTTATAGATCTTCTCCTCTGTCTAGAATTTCCTGCAGGTGCTCCCACAAGAGGCAGAATCACCATATATGAGCTGTAAACCTGCCCAGACAGTCCTGTACTAGATTTCTTTCTGATAGCAGTCTTGGGTCACTCTGCCCCAGGCCATGCCCTGTCTGCTCTGCTTGGACCACTGCCTGTCACAGCCTCAGCGTCATCCAATGTGCTACCAGTTCCACCCCTATGCCCTGAGCCACTGGCGAGTGATTTGACTTATGGTTTCCCCATAACCTCTGCTCTCAGCTGCTGCTCCCTTTCTCTAGGCTAGTGTCTGCACCATCACTGCATTCCACACTGAGTCCTGCTCTCCCTTCTACTTCTTATCTCCAAGCCACTGAATGAATCCTCTATGACTCACTTGGCCTCCAGAGCTTCTGTCTTACCTGCAAATAGAAGAGTGGCTTCTCTTTCTTTGTGTTCTGCTCCTTTAGGAAAGCCCCACAGTCCTTCATCCCAGGACATGAACGAGAGCTACACTGATTGTCTTAAATACGTGTCTGAAACTTTTCTAAGTGTTTTACATGTATTGATGCATTTCATCTTTACAAAAGCTCTCTAATATAGATATAATTATCTTCACTTTGCAAGTGATGAAAGTAAAACACACAGAAGTAACTTACCCAAGAATACCAGGCTATTAAGTGGCAGAGCTGAGATTTGAAGTCAGGCAGACTGGTTCTGAATCCTATAGTCCCAAACACTACACTACCCAGTGGGAGCTTGGGATATCATGGGTCTCCTAAGGGCCACATGTTCTTCCGCTCTACCTCCCAGGCCCTATTGGTGACTCTGGAATTTCTGGTTAGTCATCATTTCCCTGTGAAGGGGTTTTTAAACTAGGGATTTTCATTCAGACCTCCACAATTTAGCTTTTCTTCCCAATTCAACTAAGGTGACAGGCCACCTGTTGTGACATCAGAATTCAAGAATTTTCTCAATAAGTTTCTAATGCCATATAAATCAAAAGATATCACTATACAGTAGGAAAGTATTGTTTAACCCACTGGCATTGTTTACCCTAACTAGTCCTCTGGATCATAAAGAAACCTCCTCATACTTGTCAACTACCAGGGCTCCTCAATGAACTCAATCAACATCTCCCAGGGTTGAACTTTGTCTTCCATATACTTGTTGCAGTACATAACATGTAGTAAGTACTCAATAAAAGTTAAATGGATATGTTTAAATTAATTGATTGCATCTTTTGGTTATAGTTAAAGTGTCAAATAAAGCTAGATTTTCATTTCAAGGTGTAAAAGGATAGGTTAAATCTCTACTAATAGATGTGTAAATATTTACTATAATACCATTAATGCCTAGAACTCACACAGCTGGCTTTGAGACTATTCTAAGCAGATATAAGATAAAACAGCATAATCACAAAGGAGTTGAACCAACAATGGAATAAGAATTCAAAAAAGAGGTCTTTTATCCATTTCGAGTTTATCTTTGTGTACGGTGTAAGAGAATGGTCAAGTTTCATTCTTCTACATATAGCTGTCCAGTTTTCCCAGCACCATTTATTGAAGAGACTGTCTTTTTTCCACTGGATATTTTTTCCTGTTTTGTCAAAGATTATTTGACCATAGAGTTGAGGGTCCATATCTGGGCTCTCTACTCTGTTCCACTGGTCCATGTGTCTGTTTTTATGCCAGTACCATGCTGTCTTGGTGATCACAGCTTTGTAGTAAAGCTTGAAATCAGGTAATGTGATGCCACCAGTTTTATTTTTGTTTTTCAACATTTCCTTAGCAATTCGGGGTCTCTTCTGATTGAGACAGGAATCCATCAGAATCCTCGAGGAGAACATAGGGAGTAACCTCTTTGATATCAGCCATAGCAACTTCTTTCAAGATATGTCTCCAAAGGTGAAGGAAATAAAGGCAAAGATGAACTTCTGGGACTTCATCAAGATAAAAAGCTTCTGCACAGCAAAAGAAACAGTCATCAAAACAAAGAGGCAACCCACGGAATGGGAGAAGATATTTGCAAATGACAGTACAGATAAAAGGTTGATATCCAGGATCTATAAAGAACTCCTCAAACTCAACACACACAAAACAGATAATCATATTAAAAAATGGGCAGAAGATATGAACAGACACTTCTCCAATGAAGACATACAAATGGCTACCAGACACATGAAAAAATGTTCATCATCACTAGCCATCAGGGAGATTCAAATCAAAACCACATTGAGATACCACCTTACACCAGTTAGAATGGCCAAAATTAGCAAGACAGGAAACAACGTGTGTTGGAGAGGATGTGGAGAAAGGGGAACCCTCTTACACTGTTGGTGGGAATGCAAACTGGTGCAGCCACTTTGGAGAACAGTGTGGAGATTCCTCAGGAAATTAAAAATAGAGCTTCCCTATGACCCTGCAATTGCACTGCTGGGTATTTACCCCAAAGATACAGATGTAGTGAAAAGAAGGGCCATCTGTACCCCAATGTTTATAGCAGCAATGGCCACGGTCGCCAAACTGTGGAAAGAACCAAGATGCCCTTCAACGGATGAATGGATAAGGAAGATGTGGTCCATATACACTATGGAGTATTATGCCTCCATCAGAAAGGACGAATACCCAACTTTTGTAGCAACATGGACAGGACTGGAAGAGATTATGCTGAGTGAAATAAGTCAAACAGAGAAAGTCAAGTATCATATGGTTTCACTTATTGGTGGAGCATATCAAATAATATAGAGGACAAGGGTAGATGGAGAGGAGAAGGGAGTTGAGGGAAATTGGAAGGGGAGGTGAACCATGAGAGACTATGGACTCTGAAAAACAACCTGAGGGTTTTGAAGGGGCGAGGTGGGAGGGTGGGGGAACCAGGTGGTGGGTATTAGGGAGGGCACAGATTGCATGGAGCACTGGGTGTGGTGAAAAAACAATGAATACTGTTACGCTGAAAATAAATAAAAAATTAAAAAAAAAAAAAATAAATAAATAAATAAATATAGCCTCTGAAATTAAAAAAAAAAAAAAAAAAAAGAGAGTACAAGGAAATGGTCATGACTTCATTACTTATTAATGATTTTGTTTTGTATTTCTATTTTTATGGGAGAAATCAGTTCTGGTAACAAGTTTCACTTTTTTAACAATTTAAAATATTTACTATTAATCCACAACTGCCACTCTATTACAAAGATTAAAATGATAATATACAAATGAATGTCCTAGCATGTGCATCAGAGTAGTTGTTAGCAATAAGCCATCCATGAAAAACCCTCCCCCAGGAAGTTCTGTTGCCTACACTTGAAAACCATTAACAGACATGCATGGAGAGTGCATAGGACTTAGGTCTTCTCAAGAAAACATGGATGAATACTTGCATCTGCTTCTAAGGTTTCAAAAAGTCAATCTCTAATTATATAAATCCATGCTATATATTTTTCCCGGTTATATCCTACTAATGTGATTTCCTGATGTTGTTACTTGGTGCATTACTTTTCTGTCACCACAGCATGAAATTACCATGAACAATAGCTTAAAACAACACAAATTTAATATCTTACGGTGCTGTAGGTTCAGAGTCCAGTACAGATCTCACCAGGTAACAGCAGGTAGCATTCCTCTGTGGAGACTCCAGGGAAGGAGTACCATTGGCAGAATCCATTCCTTGTCATTGTAGGACCAAGGTCCATGCCTTCTTGCTGCCTGTAAACTGAGGGTCATTTCCAAGTTCTAGAAGCCACCACATTACTTGGATCATGGCCATTTTCCTCTGTCTTCAAAGCCAGGAATGGTAATTGAGTCATTCTCAGGTCACATGTCTCGGACCAATTCTTCTGCCTTCCTCTTCTACCATTAAGAACTTGTGATCAGACTGTACTCATTTACTTAATCCAGGAAAATCTATCCATTTTAAGGTACTTAACTTTAATCACAATTGGAAAGTCCTCCCTTTTTCCATGGAAGGTGACAGATTCACAGGTTTTAGGGATTAAAACAAAGACATTCTGCAGGGGATCGGGGGAGGCATGATTCTGCCTATCATACTTGGGTTACCAAGGATGCTTGGCACGAAGGGTGATTCTCTACATCCGCAATAATCAGACTGCTACCATCATCACATCTCCATGTAATTGTTTTGCACATTTCCCTGTAATCGAGAAATGCATTTGTGTTCATATAAAATTTTGCTTAAAGGCCAGAACTACATGATGTCCTTCCCTGGGACACTCTACAGTTTAGCATTGCAGATTTACTTTGGCTCCTTAGGCATGGAGAAGACATTTTTATTCATCAATATGTTTGACATTGTGATCTTTAAGTGGAACTGTGCAAACAACCACGAAGTCCTAATATTACCCTGGAAATGCAAAAAGTTGATCTTTATTTTCAGACTTCAAATTGCTTATCAGACCCTATAAAAGACAAAGTAAAGACCATAAAAACAAACATATGGCATTGTTATCTACGGATGGAAAACTAGGAGAAAAGAAAATCACAACACAATTTTGTCAGCAAACATTACTCTGAAATTCATTTATGGACTCATTTTTGAGTGCTTACCTTCTTCTTTCACTGCTAGGTCCTATTTCACTACACAAACCATTAATTTAGAAATATAAATAAGGCTTTGAAAGCCATTCTTAAAGCATCAGAGAAAAACAGGATATAATAAAGAAAACCAAGACTAAATCTGCTTAGATAATTACAATAGGCAAGTCATGAATTAAGATTGGTAAGACTGCAAACAAAAATATGGATTCCAATGTACAGCATCATTCTAGAGTATTTATTCTAGTTTATATTTTTGTTATCAATCAATACAATTCAATTTCTTATCAGTCTGTCTGTGATCAGGAAATGCTCCCTAAAGTGAGTATTTGTCTATACGTGCATTATGGTAAGATTTTCCAATCTGATTTTTGTGTAAAATATTACTGTTCCATAACATGTAAATAGGTACTTCTTCTCTAAGAAATACAGTAGGTAAACTCAGTGTATCCCAAATTTACTGAATCACAACACTTTTTATTTTAATAAATAAAATGAATAGACAAAGAACTATTGGATATAGTGGAAGATAACAATTTGTTTGAATAAAGGAGTGACATGATGAAAGTGGAGTTTATGGTAGATTAATCTAGTAAATGTGTGGGGTAGATAGGAAGCAAGAGTCTTGATTCAAGGAGGGCAGATAGGAGAATGTTGCAGTTAATATATAAGGGCTTGATTTAAGAGAAAAGACATAAAAATTAAGCACATAGTCATGAATCTAAAAGGCCCATATCCATGGTGGGCTGCTTCTGTCACTAAATCAGGTTTCATTCATTTTACTCTTTAAGCTATGTCAGTGCTTACTAGACTCTGTATTATCTGTATTGTTATGTCTTTCTAGGTGGATGATTATAGATATAGATAGAGATGATATAGATAAAGATATATAGGTATAGATGATATAGATATAGATATAGATATAGATATAGAGAGATACCCTTCAGGTTAACTTTGATCTAAGTCATGTAAAAACTCAATCAAATAGTGGTCATCCCTATATTGAAAATTATTTTGAGACCTGGAAAGGGCTCAATTTGAAAAGAGTGCTTTGGTCAACTACCAACATCTGCCATGATATAGAAGGTTGAGTAGACTGAGGTAGTGGCCATACATGTATCTGACATCCTTTTAATGAACTTGTTTCTCTTGACAAGATTAGAGCATCATGAGAAGTCATTAGTTTTGGACCTCAGCAATAAGATTACCTGCTTTCCTTTATGGATGACGTTGAAAGTCCTCCAGAGAAGTCTTGATTTGATACTGAACAAATAAGGATTCGTGAGGACTGTGGGGCAGAAAAATTCTCTTCTCTCCCTCTCTCTGTACATTTTTTCCTGCATGGTTCTAAAAGAACACCATGACATCATGTTCTCATTTTTTTTTTCCTTTCCCTGTGGTGTCCTGGTCAAATAGTCTATTTTTTCTGTATCTGTGGAATGGACAACTAATTAATGTTCAGTTTGAACCAAGAAGTATAAAATTTGCTATAAGGTAAAAATCCTGTTACAGTTTTGGGTATCTGTAAACAAACCTGCTTCTAATTCAGGCTAATATTGCAGTAAGGGTTGAAAACAATGAGAATTAATATTGACCCACAGTTATATTTTGCTTGGAATAAATATTGTTTTAAAAAACTTGGATGTAAATATATTTAGAAAGGACATATGCTTTCTATTTCATTGTAGTGATCACCACTCCCTTATCACTTAGCTTTGATCACTGAATTGCTTCAATCACTACATTTATCTGCCTGGCCACTGAAGACATGAATAGTAAATTCATTTTAAAGTTTCAAGTGATTTTCTTTCTTCTTCTTTTTTGGTAAAGATTATTTATTTATTTATTTATTTATTTATTTATTTATTTGAAGGGAGGGAGGGGCAGAGGGAGAGAGAAAATCTCAACCAGACTCCCTATTGAGCACAGAGCCCAAAGCAGGGTTCAGTCTCACAACCCTGAGATCATGACCCAGACCTGAGCTGAAACTGAATCAGATGCTCAACTGACTGCACCAGCCAGATGCCCGATGGTCCTCCTTCTTCTTTACATTTAATACTTTTAAAATGAGCTTATTGGATACAAAATAATTTTTTAAAACTCTGCTAGACATATAGCAGAATATAATGAGGATAAAACTTGAGGTCTTGCTCTAAAAAGCACTATCTTACAGAACTTTACTAATTTTAAACCTTGCTATTTTGTGGTATAAAATAAACTCTGCTTTGAATAGAGACTTTGGTTTGAGACCTTACGTTGACACTTACTACCCGAGTGATCTTAGTCAATCACAATTGTACTTAATCATCACAAATAATGCATTCATCAGTCGTGCAATAAATACTTAATAAGCAGTTAAAGTGTTGAGGAAAAGCAAATGTGAGACTGGAGAGGACACCTGGCCCTGGGCTACTGGAGCCCCTTGGCCAGTGCTTGGCCAGAACTGGTACAGATGGCAGAGGGGAGTCATTGTGATGTAAATGAGGCCCTAGAGAGGACAAAATGATTCTGGGCATCTGGGGTGAGGGGCATAACAGTAAGGGATAGAAATATTAAGGCGTGGGCAGAGTTAAGAAGTTTTTAAAATAAATTGAGTAGCGAGAGATCAGAGAAACCAGACAGAGCAGTAATAGGAAGACAGTGGCAGTGAAAACTAGGAAGTGTTCAGACTTATTAAATGTATCCAGCAGTCAAACAAGAAATGGAACAGGAAGTTATGTCCTTCTGAGAAGACAGAGGTGATGAGATCCAGGTAACACAGGATAAAGTTGGAATTGAACTAAAGACAACAAAAATATAGGAAATCTCCCCAAAATCCAATAAGAAAAGGAAGAAAGTTAAAAAGCTATTGCAAGAAATGTGGGCTTATAATAGGTTTGCTTAATGGAAGAAATTATATACATATAGTTGCATAGAAAAAAAATTTTTTTTCATCCCTCTCATACTCACAGTTCTTCTGACATCAAATGTGCACATTTTCCACATCAAGCAATTCTGACACTAACAACTTGGAGTTACCATAGAGCCCAAATGTTAAAGTCTCAGCCCCCACCCCAGCCCATCTTTGGATTCATTCCTCTGCTAGAACAACTTACAGAACTCTGAGAAACACGTTTACCAGTTTATTATATAATAGATGCTATGATAAAGGATACAGATGAATGACCAAAGGAAGAGATACATAGAGCAAAGTCTGTAATGGTTCCAAGTGAGGAAGTTTCTTTCCCCGTGGAGTTGGGGTGGGCCACACTCTGAGCACATAGATATGTTCACTAGCCCAGAACATCTCTGAACTGTACATTTCAGAGATTTTAATGGAGGCTTCATCATTAACTCAGTCTCTAGCCCCCTCCCCTTCATGGAGGATGGGGAGTGTGGTGAAAAGGTTAAACTTCTACTTACAGTTTGGTTTTTCTGAGAGCCAACCTCCATCCTAAAGCTATCCTGGAACCTACCAAGAGTCACCTCATTAGAATAAAAGACTCCTGTCACTTGGGAAACCCCAAGGGTTTTAGGACCCCTATACCAGGAACTGGGAGCAGAGAGCAATATGTGTATTTTCTGTCATTTCACAACAGTTTGATGGAATGAGGAAGAGCATTTAGAAAGGAAAGTTTGAAGATGAGGAAAAAGGGAGGATAACTGGCAAACAGAGGTACATCCAGAGCACTGGTGGACAGATTGAGTTTAGACTGAAAGAGACATTATTTCCATTCTAGCAGAAACCAACAAGGCAAGTATGGATTTAGATTCAACTAAATTTGTAATGGGAGCACAGAAAGTTAGACACATTCTCAGTGATTCAGAAGAATAAAATATTCCACTGAGTGTGAACCAAAACAGAGTAAGAGTCAAAGCTGAGTAAAGAAATATAAGATTAATCTCCCAATGATACAAGGCCACAAATTGGTATTGGAAGGCATAGCTGTGTGATATTTTCCAAGGAAGTTTGTAGTAATGAAGAAGGTGAATTATTGTATTAGCTCATGGTTGGAATCTGACAATTGATTTGGTTGGCCCTTTTGCCATAGGGCCATTAATGAAGGAATGGGGAAAGGATTAATTAAAATAATGTACCAGATGGATCTAATCTGGGAGAGAAGGAAGTGCGGCATGAGGAGACTGACAGTTTGGTTTAAGAGACTGGAAAACCTAGAAGGGTCGGTAAAGACTGCAGAAGAAGTAACTGCGTTAGGACCCTGGAAGCATGGAAACATAGGAAGTAATAAGAGAGTCAGATATTTAAATTTAAAACTTTCCAAGGTGAAGCAGTTGTGAATATCATCTGGTGGTATTTATTAAAGTGGATTTAAGATAGGGGCATCTGGGTGGCTCTGCTGGGGAAGCAACCGATTCCTGGTCTTAGCTCAGTTCATGATCTCATGGGTCATGAGATCGAGCCCCCACAGCAGGCTCCAATCTCAGTGCAGAGTCTGCCTAAAGATTCTCTTTGTTTCCTCTTCCCCCCATGCATGTGTGTGTGTTCTCTCTCAAATAAATAAATAAACCTTTAAAATGGATTTTTAAGATTTCAAATGAAGTAGAAGGAATGAGGTAGTTGAAGACGGAGAAACTTAGGTTTTAGGGTTTTGTTTTGTTTTGGATGGCTTGTTAGCATAAATGAAATCCTCCAGAATAATAAAAACACTTTAAGAGTTGAGGGAACACTGAGCCTGGTTCCACATTTTCCAGTATAGTAAGGAGTATACACCAAAGAGATGGCAGATGACAGAACTTGGGAATGAACCAGGTGTGATATATCCAAATAACGTAAGTCCAAAAAGCAGAAATTTTGAAAGTGGCACTGGGATGCACAAGGACTCCAGTCTCAACTCCTAAATCTAAGGATGTTAAAAAATGAGCTACAGATGAATATCTATTATATGTATACATGGACAAGCAAACTTCATTTAAGCTATGAAACTGAAAGAATTCTAGATGGTGATAGTAAAGAGGGCACTTGTGATGAACACTGGGCATTCTATGTAAGTGATGAATCACTAAATTCTACACCTGAAACTAATATTACACTATAAGTTAACTAGCTGGAATTTGAATAAGAAAGCAAAACTAAAAAGGATAATAATAATAACTTAAAATATTTTTTTATTTTTATTTTTTTTTAAAGATTTTATTTGTTTATTTGACAGACAAAGATCACAAGTAGGCAGAGAGGGAGGCAGAGAGACAGAGGGGGAAGCAGGCTTTCTGCTGAGCAGAGAGCCCGATGTGGGGCTCGATCCCAGAACCCTGGGATCATGACCTGAGCCGAAGGCAGAGGCTTTAACCCACTGAGCCACCCAGGTGCCCCAACTTAAAATATTTTAAAAAGAGCAAGCTTTTATCGAGTGATCACTATGATTCAAGTTTACACTAGGCACTTCACACAATAACTTAATTTTATCCTTTCAAAAACTCTCTGAAATAAATACCAGTACTATACCCATTTTGCAGATGACAATAGTAAAACACAGAGAGATTACATAAAGACCCCAAAGTGCATAAGTTGTGGAACCAACATTTTAAACTGAGCAGTTGAAGTCCAAAGTGTGCACACTAAACCTGTTTTCTATGCTGATTTCCAAGCAAAGAATAATAAAAAGGAGATTATCTGTTTTGGAATGAGGGTTCCAAGAGACAAAAAGGAACAATTTGGAAACTATATTAGTTTGATTATGCTGAGATAATAAGTCCCAAATCTCAGGAAACCCACAAAAGTTTATTTCTCCTTCCCATTGTATGTTGATTATGAGTTGCCTAAGGATTCATTTCCCATTAGTGGGCCCAAGGATCCGCCAATCTCTAGAATATTTTTCTCTGATGTTACAGAGGATACAACATTTTTGGATTAACTTATACCAACAGTGAATTCCTTTCCCCCAAGAAGTAACACATGCTCCTTCTCCTCATATTCTATTGGCCATAAAAAGTCATATGACTGACTAATAACTCAATAAGAGAGCAAAAAGTACAGACATTTTATGTGCCATGAAGGCAAATAACTGGAAATACTAAGAAATATATGAGAATGGTTACTGTAGGAACAAAGAGAGCAGTAGTAACGACTCTCCACTATTTCCTGTTTGAGACTGAAAATAATGAGAGTTGATATCAGGATAAGTCTTTGGGAAGGGATGTATAGTTGAAATAACTTTCTCTTTCAGTGGTGATCAAAGACAACATAAACTCAGAGCTGTCTAGAAGGAATCGACCTTTGGTGAGAATTAAGTGCATTCATAAACATGTCAAATCACAATGCCTGGCACATAGTCAAGGGCTCAACAGATACTGCCAATTATTTATAAATTGCTAAGTGATAAGCAAATTACTATGTTTTTAAAAAAGTGTTTATGTTCAAGTATTTTTAATAAGTAAGATTGGTAACTTCTCATCAAGAACTTAGAAGAGTTCACTATTACAACCAGTTTATTATTACATATTAATTAATAGCTATTAGACATATTTTTCTCTTTGTCATCACAGCCAAGCTTCTTTTAAGAGTTGTCTGTGTTCACATCCCACTTCTTTTCACTGTTCAACAGTTTATACTCTAGCTTCCTCTCCATATCTTCACTGATGGTATTATCAGTGAGCATATTAAGTATACTCGAGACCCAGCACAGAGCCCAATACCCTGAAATCATGACCAGAGGTAAAAATCAAGAGTCAGAGGCTTGACCCACTGAGCCACCCAGGCACCCTGAAGATGCCCTTTTTACAGATCAAAAAAATAATAATAATAATAATTGAATTCAGCAATTTCATATGGTTCAATCTAATGTAATAGATCTTTTATTACCTGGTTGGTGCTTTCCTTTCAGCCTCCAGTCTTGACACGTTGCACATCTTCCCATACAGATGCAGAGAATGGGAGGAGTGGAATCACAGAGGAAAACGGTGAGTTTTCTTTTAGACATCCTAAATTTGAAGAACCTGTGGAATATCCCAAGGAAGATAAATATCTGATAGTTTTATAAGTAAGGTAAATGTGGGCTGGAACTATGTGCTTGGGTATTATTATTGTATGAATTGAAACTGAAGACCCAGGATGTATAAGCTCAAGGAATTCTGTATAATGAGAAGGATGGAGGGCTAAGGATGAAATCTAAGAACTATCAATATAGTATACTTAAGATTATTTCTCTTGCCCTTCCCCCCTACTCATGATCTCTCTCTCTCTCTCTTTCTCTAAAAAAAGAAAGAAAGAAAGAGAAAAGAAAAGAAAAGATTCTCCCTCTCCCTCTGCTCCCCATCTCTGCTGGCATGCTCCCTCATTCTTTAAAAAAAAAAAAAAAAAAAAAAAAGGCAGCTTCTTACAAGGGCAATTCATTGAATTCATGGGAATTCACTGAATCATTTTTGTGTAAGAGTGATAGTATCTAATTTACATTTTAGAGAGAACCTCTGGTGTCAGTGTGAAGAACAGACAGGTGTGGCTATGGTTATTGAGTGAAATGAAAAATTTGAAGATTTTGGGGGGAGTAGAATCAACAGAGATTGGCAGTTAGCAATGGAAGGGGAAGGATGCAATGAAAATATATGAGAACGATGAAAAATGAATGCATTCAGCAACCAAAAGGATGTTGTTGTCATTCAATGAACTATAGAGTGTTAGAGAAACAGATTTAACATTCAATATCATAAAGCTCATTATTAGGCATGAGGAACTTGAAAGTGGAGATTTGGATATAAGGATCTGAATTTACATCAAAAGAGCTAGAACCTGAAACCTATGAGATTCTTATTACTGAGCCATTCACATGTGGAGAAACTGAAATTAAATGAACAAATCCCGACTAGTTTTTGTTGTTGTTGTTGTTGTTGTTGTTATCCAACGGTGACTGAGGATGCAAGATGAGCCCATTTTGCCCACGCAAAGATGGTTGAGTAGATTCCGATATTGCAAAACAAAACCGTGTTGTCCTTGCTGCAATGTAATCATCCTACCCTTGGTTTTTGGGGGTCCCCTAATGATCTTATCATCCCCCTAAGTGATTTCTCCATTGATGGGAATAAAGAGAGGTCTTCTCTGCAATGCCTCTCCTTTGTGAGTCATAAAAAGGACATGTCTATTCCTTATTGAAGTGTAACAGAGGCAACTAAGTATCCTCTTTCAATAGTGTGATTGCTTCTCTTCCTTGGTAGATTTCAAGTGGCTTAAAGACAGTGATCTCATCTAAATCCTGGCACCTAGGAAATTAGAATACATCAAATAAAAAATTGTTGGATTATGTTAATCCCACAAATGATGTAACATATTCAGGTAATACTGAATATTTATTTTACAAATGGGAAAGGGAAATTTTAATAGTGATTAGAAGTAGAAATACGAACTCAATTTTCTGTTTTCATAATGCATGTAAAATTTGAATAAAGAAAGTGTCACATTTGTTGCCTGTTTGCTACCAGATCCATTTATCATCCTTTCCCTGCCCATCCTCATATCATAGGGTATTCTATTTCAGGCTTTCTTGACGACTGGTTTCTAGTCAGTTCAATTCATGGGAGGAACTGGTAGAAGATTGGGGGACAAGAGGATAAGTCAGGCCATTGATTCTTTTTCTTGCCTTCATCTTCATCTTGTCTTCATTCTGTCTCCCTCCTTGCACGCTTCTCTGCCATTGATGCCATCCCCAACAGTAGACACTTTTCTTCCATGACTCTAAGACCATGATTCCAGTGACTTTTGGATAGTACATCCCATAGTGTCTCTATCTTCTCGAAGGTAGACTCAGTTCTTGGACTCTGTTACACTATCTCCTCTTTTTGTCTCCCAGACCAACAGACACAGAAGCTTCCTGCTATAGCTAACATCTTGAATGCCTCTCATTTTTTTTTTGATTAGTGCATTACTTGTACAACCAATTACTTGTATATTTCTGTTTAAAATATCTAGGGAAGTTTCTGATTTTCTCTTGATACTTTAACAAAAATACTAAATCAGTCTGAGGAATAATGATGGATTTATGGGATTAGAGAGACCAGACTAAGAGAAATAGCAGTCCTAGTATTCTGTGCAATCCAACCACAACTAGATTCTTTGGTTTAGTTCATTTTAAGATGAATATATTGAAGCAGAGTGTCGAGAGTAGGATGACTCTGTTAATGAGGGATATAGAACTCACTACACAAAGCAAAATAAAAGTCTTGGAGTGTAAATACAAGAATCATTTCGACTATTGAAGGTGTGGTCACACTGAAAAAGAAACAAATATAGTTCATATTGTTCTGTGGTGAGAAATAAAGATTATGAATGAATACCAAAGAAGGAGCCTTCTAATAAACAAACAAAAATGGATGGACTGCTTCATTGTCAGTCACTGAAAATGGCCAAGTGTAGGCTGTGGTGCTATTTTCAAGAGAGTCTTACACTAGCATGAGACTGTACAGGATGATATATAAAATCTTTTCTAAATTAGAATGTACATGGCATACAATACCAAATGCATGACCCATAAAAGAAACAATTGATAAGCTGCACTTCATTAAAATTAAAAACTTCTGGGATGCCTGGGTGGCTCAGTTGGTTAAGCAGCTGCCTTTGGCTCGGGTCATGATCCCAGCATCCTGGGATCGAGTCCCACATCGGGCTCCTTGCTCGTCAGGGACCCTGCTTCTCCCTCTGCCTGCCACTCTGTCAGCTTGTGCTCACTCTCGCTGCTCTCTCTCTCTCTGACAAATAAATAAATAAATAAATCTTAAATGAGAAGAATGAGAAGATAAGATACAGACTGGAAGAAAATATTTGCAAAAGACACACCCAATAAAGCACTCTATCCAAAATATACAAAGAACTCTCAAAAACTAACAATAGGAAATGAACTACCTGATCTAAAAATGGGCCAAAGACTTAACAGACACCTCACCAAAAAAGATATACACATTGCAAATAAGCATATCAAAAGATGCTCCACATCATGTATCATCAGGGAAATGCAAATTAAAGCAATAATAAAATAATATTACACACCCATTAGAATTGCCAAAATCCAAACTACCTACAACATTAAATGCTATAACACCAAATGAGGAAGTGGAGCGCTAGGAATTCTCATTTATTTCTGGTAAGAATGGGAAATGGCATGGCTACTCTGGAAGACAATTTGGTGATTTCTTACAAAACTAAACATAATCTTACCATATAATCCAGCAAGTGCACTTCTTTATATCTACCCAAAAGAGTTGAAAACTTACATCCATACAAATACCTACACATGGGTGCTGATAGTAGCTTTTTTCATAATTGGCAAAACTTGGAACCAGTGAAGAGGTCTTTGAGTAGATGAATACATAAATGAACTGTGGTACATCTAGACAATGAAATATTATTCAACACTAAAAAAAAAGGAGCTATCTAGCCATGGAAAGACATGGAGGAAACTTAAATACAAATTACTAAATAAAAGAAACCACTCTGCAAAGGCTATATATTGTAGGCAGTATCTATCCATACTGTATAGATTCCATCTATCTGATATTCTGGAAAAGACAAAACTGTGGACACAGTGAAAAGATCCGTAGTTTCCAAGAGTTGGGGTGGGGAAGGATGACTAGGTGGGGCAGTATGACTAGGTGGGGCACATAAGATTTTTAAGGTAGTAACAATATTCCATATGATAATGGTGAGTACCTACCATTATACATTTGTCCATACCTATAGAACATATAACACTTAGTGAGTCCTAATATAAACTATGGACTTTCAATGACAATGTACCAATGTAGGTTCATCAATTGTGACAAATGTACCACTCTGGTGGGGGATGCTGTTAGTGAGAGAAGCTATGTATATGTGGGATTAGGACATATATGGAAAGTCTCTGGACCTTCCTCAATTTTACTGTGAACCTAAAACTGCTCTAAAAGATTGAAGTGTTAAAAAAAAAAAAAAAAAGTCCATGGTTTACCCTCTCTGCAACCAAACCAGCTAAAGTAGCAGAATGAGATCACAGTATCTCTAAATTAAGGAAGGCCTAAAATTTCCTCAGTTTAAAGATACTTATTTAATCCAATAAAATTCAGGGCCATCCACCCATTTCCAAAGCTCCTCACAGTTGGCAATTTACATTTTCAAGACTAAGATATGGCTCGTTTTATATTATGTTCTTCTCAAAATAGGCTCTGACGATTTGTAGCATGTATTTTGAGTGGAATTTACCAAGAAGGCTGCTATTTCAATAGGACTGATACTTGCCCATCTGGGTAAATCCATATCACAACCACTCGCTGATAGACATATTTTTATATAAAATCTAAATCTTGTTTTACATCTATAGATTTTCTTCACCTCACTTTCCCTTGATTTTATCCCAAGTATTTTGAAAATGTTCCAATTTTGACATCAATCCAATTGCAGAGAACTCTAGCATAAAATGAAGAAAGACACATGAAAAGAACAGCATTAACCATATAAAACATACTCATGCCACATTTAAAGGCAATCAGAGAAAACATGCCTATATACCCAAGAGATGCAGTCTTACATGTATAACAATCCAGCTGATAAAGGAATAAATATTTCATTTATATTTTTTTGTTAAAAGAAACTAAAATCCAGATGCCATTAAATTGCTATATTTTTCCATGATTGAAACAAAAAGTTCCTCATGTATCAATTACAACGAACATATTAACATCTATTTTCTCAATACCTTTATTATAAATATCTTTCTTCTTTGGGCCAAGGCATATATACAAATAAAGTATTTCTATCTGCTGCATCTAACATTGAATGATAAAACCATCCCTGAAATTCAGTGGCTTAAACTAATAAGCATGTACTCAGCTTACAAGCCTTCAACTGAGCACATCAGGCTAAACTTGTCTGGGTTGGGCTCAGCTGGACTCATGTATGTGATGGTTAGCTGGCTACAGACACAGCCATGACTACGTTGTTTGTCTTCTATCATCCAGCAAGGTAGCTTGAGCATATTCGAAGGGCAAAAGTGGAGAAGAAACAAAGCAAATAAAAATTTGTAAGTGCCTTTTCAAGAAGTCCTTTGCTTCAAGTTTGCTACCAATCCATTGGCCCAAAAAGGTCACATGGCCCATCACAGAAGCAGTATGGAGGGTACAACTAGTGGTTGTGGAGACAGCATGACTAGATAAATGGGGGCTATCCATGGCACATAAAATGAATAAAGAAAATATTCCTACATGTAAAATTTATGCCATTATACATGTGGCATAGTAGCCTATCTAATAATTGTATAAATTGGTAACCTATCTAATAATTAGATAAATCCCTTTATCTGTGCTGATCCATAGGCTAAATGTTTCTATTGAGTAAAAAATTAAAAACAGACCCCACCTATTTACCATATTTTCCTTGACTGTAACTTTAAATAGTCCATATTAATAATTTGCTGGTGAACTTAGTTATTTACACTTACTCTACTTGATTTCTTGACTGTAAGAGCCTTTTTACTTCCAGCCCAATGAATAAATAAAACCACAAACCCCTTCCTGGTGTGCTGTTGGTTTTGCTGGAGAGCTTCTGCCCTTGACTTGAGGTATTAACTGTTTAAGTCAATAAGCAAGATTTAAATATATCAAATTGTCCATAGCCCATGGTTGGACCTTTGGCAAACATAATGCAGCAATTTAAAGATGTTTATGGAAATAATTATTGCTGGCTGAATACAGAGAATTATTTATCATCAACTCTTGCTTTCCATACTTTATCTCCTTCTCGGGAGTAAGAGATCACCATTATGTGGTCATATCTGAAAAAATTAGTAGTCATAAGCCCTGACCCCTTTACCAAATAAGTTTTTTAAAATAATTTTTTCAAAAAATTATAGAATAAACAATCCAAGTTGTGCCTTCTCACACTTCTGAAATAACTGAATAGGTTATGTTACAAAAAGTAGGCAATATTAAAAGTCCTTTTTATTCCCTCTTCAAAGAGGCTCTTCAGAGAAGATGCTAGCTACTGTAGTAGATAGAAACCAAAAGACTATTTCATGTGAAATTTCCCTTTTGTTTTACTTTCCTGGATTCAAAGGGACACTCATATATTGGCATGAATATCACTTGTCTCATTACAAGTAAGTCTCCAAACAAATGAGCACATTTTAAAACAACGACGAGTGTACAAAAGTTCAGTCTTCTGGAAAATGTTTGAAAGATACTGTGGATTTTTCCATTTACAGAAGCTTATTGTTATTTTCCTTTCCACATCTGCAATTCATTTTCATGACTTCCCGACAATTCGATGACTAAAGGTGCCAAAATGTTGCTCCTAATAATTCTCAAGCAGCTTCTTCTGCTTTTAGATAAAACATCTTTAGTACATAGAGAGGTACTTAGTTCTATGGGAACCTGTATTCAGATTCCTACCTTCAAAGCCTTAGTTTTGGTGAACCTATTTTGTGAAAATATGATGCACTGGCAGTTAGAGGAATTGAAGTTCAGGAGAAAACTGACATAATCTTTAGTTTGCATTCTCAGATCCACTGAATGCAGGAAACTAAGATCAGTTCAACCTGGGTCTCACAAAGATTGCTGTGAACACCTGACCGCTTCTCTAAGCCCTCGTTTCCTCACCTGCTTATCATTTTATAACTATTGTTATGACATAAATGTCCCAAAGTTTACTTACCTAAGAAATAAAGGTCCATGGAAAACCGTTCAGTAAAGGATAGTATTCTGTGATATAAATCCCCAATCTCCTTTTGTAAATGTAGATTTTTGCATTTTGAATTCCCTAAAAGGAGGCACACCTATATTTCTAGAATAAACAACCATAGAACTTCCTTAGTTTAGGGGCAGAAAATGTAAAAGTAAAGGTGTTTTTGTCCCACTGGCACAGATGCTTTAAGCTTTAAAAGGACCTCCTATTCCCTAATCCCTCTCTCCATCTTCTTGCCAAGCTCTCTGGAAATCTGAATTTTGGACACCCTCCAATACCACATCTCATCCATATGCCTGCCCCAGAGGAAGACATTCCACAGGCTCTTTCCTTCACTCTATGAATGATTCATGTGTTAAGATCTTAAATACTAGCTGAAGCAAGGACCTTAATGGCTTAAAAACCTGATCTGACGTCAAAGAAATGTGCTGTTTTAGTGACATGCTCCCAAGGCTGGTTGTTTATCCTTGTTCAATCCAATCAGAGAGCTCTTTATTAGGCAAGGAGAGGGTTTGACAGTGTCCTCTTCTTGAGATCTTTTCTGAAGCATTTCTGATGAGCCCATCAGCTCTGATATCAAAGTTGGGGAACGGACTCTTGCTGACAACAATATATTTAAGTCTACACTGGAAAAAGTAAGTGGAAAGTTAATTCAATTATTTTCCTCCACAAAAATAAGCCATACTGAAAAGTTACGTTCACCACCGGCAGCAAGATCACAAATTAAAATGCCTCCAGGGAGAAGATATTAACTAGATATTATCAGCTAGTGGACAAGGGGAAATGGTCAAACTAGAGTGCTGTCCTGTGGGAAAGCAGGCTGCCCCTTCGGAGATGCAGGTTGACGGTTTTTAAGTGAGCACACAGAATCAGAGTTGCTAGAACTTCCAGAACTTGAATAGAAACTAGAATTTTCAGTCTTGTGCGAAATCCCCTGACTTTAAACTTTGGCAATTAATTCAGACAAATGTAAACACTGGGTGAGCCAAACATACACATTGATAAGCCAGACTTGGCCTATTCTGACAAGTTTGCAGGCTTTGACCTATAGTTATACTTCCCATTACGTTATTTAAAAGGGTTAAAGGATTTTGCAAAAAATAAAATGGAGCTCAGATTTGTTAAAATATCAGTAACGCTCTGTCACGAGACCATAAAGTGGCAAGAAAATAATTTCACTTTGTGGAACAGGGCAAGAGTATCGGTCTTCAGTGATAGTTGGTTTTGAGTTAAAACCTTGGCTCAAACATCTCCTAGCTGTGGGAATGAGAGGATGTTACCTAAATTCTCTAAACTTCATTTTGTGAAATGGTGATAAGAATATTCACTTCATGCAGTTGCTAGAAGAAGATAGTATGCTCTTTATGTGAATTTCATAATTACATAGTTCCTAGCACATAGTAAGAGCTGTTGATATCAGTAGAGTTTTGATGATCATTTACATACTGAATCTATATAGGTTATTTAGGAAACTAATTGTGTTAGTGAATATTACAAAACCAAATAATGGGCACAGTTCGAGTTCTAATACTTTTAATCCTTACAGCAATCCTATGAAGTAGGTTCTATTTTCAACTCCACATTACACATAAGGAAACAGGTGAGTATGACTGATTGACATACTCAAGATCACACAAATAATAAAGGGATAGGTTGAGGCAGAGCAGGACTCCACAAAGGTGACTGTCTCCTGCCCCTCAAGTCTTAACTATTACACTAAATTAAAAAGCATGCTATATTCAAATTAATCTTTGAAATTGGTCTGCTCAAACACACACACACACAAAAACAGACGAACCGGTCCAAAATGGAGTCACTTGTGCTAAGCCCCATGTCACCAAACTGGAATTTAATACATAACTTAATTACAGCTTCAGCCTCCCTCAGGATTGGAATGTTAAACCAGTCAATCTGGAGTTACCTGGTCAATGCTAGTAAGGCTATTAGCTTAACAGACCCCCTTGTGTCTTCTAAAGAAAGGTGATCTTGCCACAAACAATCAGCTCTTTGCTAGTAACTACCAAGTCCCACCCGCTACTGCCTATAAAAATTTTCATTTTGTACAGCTCTTCGGAGCTCCTTTCTTCCTGTAGATGGGATGTTATCCAATTCATGAATTCTTGAATAAAGCCAATAAAATCTTTCAAATTTACTCAGTTGAATTTTGTTTTTTAACAGTTCCAAGCTATAAAGGTCTTGGAATTGGGAAAGGTATTTCAAGAAGGAGGAGATGCATTCTTTTCTGACTGCAAAAGACCACCCCAAGCAATTCAATGTAGATTTTTTTTTTTAAACTTGATAGAAAAATCCAGATTTATTTTAAACAGTGCATGGTAACCTCTGGAAATTACACAAATCTCTCTCTCTCTTTATGTGTTTCTATGACTTTAAATCTCTTTGCCTTGGTATAAATTGAATCATTCTTTATATGAGTGATTTGTAATTAGTTATTAGGAATTCTTTGATAGTATTTATGTATAATTAGTTTTGTTTAGAAAAAATATCAGAGCCTGATTATATGTTTATTGAAGGCATAAAAAAGTGTCTTTTTTACTTAAATTTACATCACTTAACACTTTAAAAATTGGGGGTGGACTAGCCAGCTTCTAGCTCCTCTCTTTTTGCTATCAGAAACTCAACCCCACCTTTTCTTATCATGAAAGGAAAGGTGAGTTCATTCCTAGCTCCAGAGATAGATCTTGGTTTGTCCACAAATGGCTTTTCCCTGGTGTTTTCAACTGATTTAGAGGCAGGCCCTTGACCTGAGTTGGCCCAATCATACTAATGGGAAAGACTTGCCTTCAGGGCTTGACATAAAAGATTTGTCTCTCTGGCTCTTGCTGCTGGGAATAAGGCCTGGAGGGTCAATTGACATAACAAACCAACTTCCTCTTCCAACTACAAGAAGAACCAGATTCAGAATGACGTCAACACTTAAGACAGCAGAGTAGAAGGTCAGAAAAAAGTAAGATTTTTCACAAAATTATTGGATTAGAATCCACAGACCATCTTGTTTTTTAGTTTTGTGTGATAATAAGTCATCTTATTATCAGGGGTTTATCATTAATAAATATTTGTAGAATTTTAAATCATTCAGTATATTTGTTCATTCTATTAACTCTGCCTGTGGGAAATCAAAGAACTCAGATTTTGTGGCTATAGCCCTGTTACCATCTTTCTTGTGGTCAGATGTAGTCAGAATAACTAAAGACAGACTAAACAGTCTCTACCAAGTTAGGCTACTAACCTTCAACCTTAGCCAGTGACAGTGACATGAGGTTTCTGTTCGTTCAAACTGATATGCCCAGAATTGTAACTAATACTATTTTTTGTTGGAGGCCAAAATATTTATTTCTGTTAATTAGTAAGTTCCTTGAAGTCAGAAATCACATTTGTAAATATTTGTCAAGTGCAATTAATGTTTTCTCACTCCCATTCAATGGAGATCAGAAACCAGATAAATTTTCTTAATCTTGTACAAAATAGAGGAAAGAGATATCCAAAGAGAAATTGTATCAATAATTCTTTAAGTATAATCAGTGGTTCTTACCTTTAATAAGAACACCTGAATTATCTGTGGAACTTTTTAAAAAATATGTCTGCCTTCTCCCCATTCCCAAAATTTATTTTCCATTGGTCTGAATTGGGACTTAGAGATTAGTAGTGGATTGAAGTGCCCAGATGATTTTGATGGTAGCCCAGGTTATAACACAGCAGTTTAATTACTACAGTAGAAATCTCAAAGCTGTATTACTCTTTCTTCTTCAGATGGACTTTCAGCAGAATTGTTGTGTACAGATAACACATTTCTACTCTCTATAAGTATTTTTCAAAAAACTTAAGTCGTTCTTGGTATAACTGGATCATATTCAAACAATTAGTTAAAACATCTGAGATATTGAATGGTTATTTAAACATCAAAGCTTTTTTTTTCAATTTTGAAAACACAGAAGAAATCCAGAGATTTCATGAAGATATTTTTTTTAAATCTACAACTATGTGAATTGTTAAAAGAAATACTTTTTTTAAATTTGCTCATATTCCTGACAAAAATTCAGGGAAATGCTTTCAATGTAAATAAATGACCCAAAGAAGCTGAAGTGCAGATTGGCCTTTGAGAGCACCTCGTTCAGTATATCTCAAAGCGTTGTCTTCAGCCCACTCGTATCAGGTGTTTATGAAAATGCAGTTTGGGGCCCCCTTTCCTGATCTACTGAATCAGAATCTCTGGAGCCCAAGAATGACATTTCCAATGAGACCACAGGTGATTGATTCTACTGTAAATCGATGAACTTTAAACTTTGAGAATCACAAATCCCTACCCAAAAAACTCTTGAAATCTTTCATCGTTTTTACATACTCCTTTTTGGCCCACTGAGACTCTTTAATTTGATTAGTTAAAAAAAAAAAAAAAAAAAAGGAGAGAGAGAAGAAGAAAGAAAAGAATAGGAGAAAAAAAAAAAAGAAGGAAATCCTTAATCTTCCCTAGTTTTGTAGAGATTCCAATAACATGCTTTTTGTGGCACCCTCTCCATTTAACCACATTTACTACACTGTGAGAGTACTACACAAATATTTTTAGATTAGTTACTCAAGAAACAGCCACTTTAAAAATAGAAGACACACAAATATTCAGATCACAAGGTTGACATTTGTTTCTTTGAAATGTATAATACACACGTGGGCTCTCAAAAGCGTTAAAAACTTATCAAAGACCCTACCATAGTAAAATAAACTCTTTCAAAATAATCACTAACATTATAATAATCACATAGTTTTCAATTTATAAAGCACTATATACATCATTGCACAACACCCCAGAAGTAAATGTTAGTTTTAGATTGGTGACGTGACTTGTCTTAAATCATGGAGCCAGTGTGTAGCAGAGATGGAGATCCGCATGTTCACCTGCTTCCTGATGGCTACTCTATTCAAAAGTAAGTATTTTCTCTCTCATCTCTTGTCCAGCTGCCAAAAGATTCATTCTGTTCCCACTAGGACAGCTTGTCCCTCTCCTCAGAAGCACATAAGTAAACTTTCCTCCTTGTGGGTTTCTCAAAAGTGGGAGTAATAATCACAACTCCCTGTCATTCAAACAGAGAGATGTTTACTATTTTTCTCAAAGAACTTCCATTACAACAGGGACACTCCCTATAGAGCAAAGGTGAAGCTCATCTCTGGATCCAGAAGACATTTTGTGATTTCCCCCACCCCAAGCATTCACCTTTTTCTGTCCCTTTTGCCTCATCACCACCAAAGACCAGCATTTGACCCCTATTGTCAGGAACTCCTCACCATACAATTGTACAGTTTAGCCTTTGCACTTCACATAAGGCATCAGCCAAGAGGGTACCAGGGTCATGGGAAACCTAGCCCAGGCTCCTCTCAGCCAGCCTTGAGTCAACCTAAGATAAGGATATCTTTTTGTAATTCATATGTCCAAAGAAGGATATATTTTCAGAATCTGTCCATAAAGGGAAAACACCTTTTCCTAAATTGCATGAAGACACTGTATATGGTGCTAGTGTCCCCACCTATATGTATCCCTGAAAGGGGAGAAAGAAAGAAAGAGAGGGAGAGAGAGAGAAAGGAAGGAGGGACGGACAGAAGGAAGGAAGGAAGGAAGGAAGGAAGGAAGGAAGGAAAAGAGAGAGAGAAAGAAAGAGCAAGCTAGAGCTTACACGGCTAAGTTATATTTTGTTTTGTTTACCAGAGACAGTTACACCATACTTTGTGCAGAACTGGAAGTCTGCAATCAAAATCACATCTATTCCTTATTTATTGCCCAGTCCAAGCTTATGATGTTACTGCTTCTTCATTCATTGCATTTCATGTTAGGCATAATGAAATCAGGCTTTACCCAACTTCGGGCAGCCATAAAACTGAGATTTGCAGCTACCACTGCAAAGTCAGTGAGTGTTACAGGAGCTATGGATAAGAACAAGAGTAAAGAATCTATGTAAGAATAGGAAGCTCGGGGGCTGTGTGCTCCCAGATCTTAGTGCCACATCATCCACCTGGGAAGCTTATGAAAAATGCTGATTCCTGGACACCCCAGATATCCTGATTTGGATCTGGGGTAGGGCCAGCTCCATCTCCAGAATTCTGTGAAGGGTAGGGCTTAGGGGAGGCCATCTGGTTGGAAGAGGAAGCTGGGAGCTTTGCCATCAGGCTATGTTTGCAAAGCAAGCACACTCTTTTTAACTTGGTGTGTATGTTACAGAGCAATATCGATATTAAAGTTTCCTAAATACACTTTTATTCACACTTTATGTAAGAATGATTAAATTGGCCATATTAAAAGTAATATTTTTTATTTGAGAATGGAAGGAGCCAGTAGAGATCAGGGTGGCTACAATTCTAAACACTAATTCTGAATGAAGCCCAGCCACCAGTTTTTTCAGCCATCACCAGAGAAAAGCCTTGTTTCTGCTTCATTCATTCATCACCATATTGTATTACCAGTGTGTGTCAGGCATCGTTCTAGGTGGTTCTTGGACACAGTAGTAATAATAATAATAATGGTAAAAGTCCTTCCTTGTGGATTTTATGTTTATATACAGTCAAGGAAAGCATGCAATAAACAATAAACATAAGATATCAGAGAGTAATATGGTGTTTTAAAAAGTGTTTCTCATCTCTGAGAAACCATGATCTTAGGAAGCAATACATTCCTTACTCAGACACTGCCCTAATATACATTTAGACTCTTACTAAGGCATTGTCCTCGGAAGCCAAGTTACTAAAGCTAGAAGCAAACTAGATGTGCCCCCCTAGGCTTCAAAATGAAAAAATGCTAAGCTTGCATGAGTTTGGAGGGGGACGTGTGAGTGCAACACATATAGGTATAAGTTTAAACACCTTGTAGACAGCTATCAAATCTTACCTACGTCTCTTGAGACTCTAACTCCTATATTGTTTGCACCATACAAAGCTGCCTTTCCAAGCAGTTAAGCAAGACTCGTGGAATCTTTGAAGAGACCATTGTGAATTGAGCCAGTTACAGGCCTAAACATTTATGAAGTTATCAAACACACATGTACAAATCGAGGTAAGGATAAAAATAGCTCAATCATTCCTTTTCTCATATAGGAAGATGTGCAATTCATTTAGAAAGCTAAGGAGAGATAAAATGACTTTACACTAATTCCCTTAATTTAATCACACCAAATGTCAGGACAATGTCATTTAAAAACCTTTAATGATTTTAAAACAAATGGTCCCTGTAGCAGGAAAATAGTTGAACTAACATTGCTAAAATTAATTTAATTTCTTTGGAATTGAAATATTAAACGAGCCCATTCTGTCCCATTTACTTTTCAAATAGTGTTAGAAAATACCTGAGGACCTCTGAGCAGAATCTAACAGAATCCTTTGGTCTGTTCATCAATTCAGTGAAACTGTAATTGTATGTGAGTTTAGTCCTTAGTCAGTTCTATTCGATACATAGAAATGAGTCTATTATCACTATGTATGTCTCTCTACAACCTTCCTTTGTGAAGATTCCAGACTCGATTTATCAACACCAGAAACTTACTTAGCATGGTTGTGTATTCTATATATATTTTTTCCAACGTTAATGTGAGTCATCATAGCATATCTCCTTAACCATATGTGCTAGAGCTAAGGACAGACAGTTATTTTAATATTCCTGGCCTAGAATCCTTCCCACAACAAACACATTTGATGCTCATACATGGTCCCTTTCTTGCCGACACTCACGCCTGTCAAAATGGCATGGTGCCTACTCAACATATGGACTGCTAGCTTTTCTCACTGGGGCACAGTTGCCAAAGAAAGATGGGTTAAGCTGGGCACCCTGCGTAGCAAAGCAGGTGACACTCCTCCCATCCTCCATCATGTGGCTGCAACCCCTCTAGCCACATGCCACGCTCTAACCTCTCTTTTACAGGAAAAGGAAAAGGAGAGAGATCTTTAACAGTATACCTTTTACTCTCAGACAGTTTCTACTTACCGCCTTTGATCTCACTACCTTTTACTCAAAGTGAGGAAATCTATCCTCTGCCAAAAACACACTAAAATTTAAAAATCATTTGGAAGCACAAAGTTGTTAGAAAATTTGATAGCCAGCAAAGGCACGAAGTATATGTGTGTGCATGCATGTAAGCACACACATACATACATATACACACTTGCTCTCATGCTCTCACACACACACACAGGAAATGTTTGTACTTTCCTCCCCCTGCTTCTCATTTTCCACCTAGAATAGACCAAAGCAGGGCAGCAACAGCAGTGCTAAGAATTGCAGAAAGAACTTAGTGATTGTTTAAGTCTTGCACAAATAGAGCTATCTCATTACGTTAATCCAGTGAATCATTTCCTCCCTAACCAGGCTGCATCCTGTTTGGTTTGCAATTTTTATTTTAAAATTTCCAAATCAATTTTTATTTGTCCGAATGAGTTTGTTTTGGCAATAACAGAAAGTATCAAGTTTCCCCAAACAAAGGCTTTCACTTCATCTCTTTGTGTCTTCGTCATTCTATGGGAAACCCAAATAAGGTATTTGATCTGAATCTGACTTCTGAGTCCAGAAACCACATGGACTTTTGCCAAACAATTTCACCGAACAAGTCCATGAATTTAAAGATACCAGATTTAAATTGCAGCCTGGAGTTGTGGACCATGGGTTAGCCCATTAATAATGATTAATGCCTGCTCTGAACCAGGCACCTTTATAGAAATTACTTCATTTCGGGGCGCCTGGGTAGAGACCTCTGCCTTCGGCTCGAGTCATGATCCTGGGGTCCTGGGATTGAGTCTCACATCGGGCTCTCTGCTCAGCAGGGAGCCTGCTTCCTCCCCTCTCTCTGCCTGCCTCTCTGCCTACTTGTGATCTGTCAAATAAATAAATGAAATCTTTAAAAAAAAAAAGAAATTACTTCATTTCATCATGACTCTATCTGTGCAATGTAGGAGCCATCATTATTTACATTTTAGAGATGTATAGATATTTGACCAATAATCTCTGCATGGTGCTATTTGCCACTGCTCCCTAATGATAAAAGTAGTTAACAGTAACGAAACTCATAGTGTACTGTTCTAAACACCTTTGCATATTAGTTCATCTACAAAGTCACTAGGTAATCTCTGTCAATATCCATGATTTATTGCTAAGGAAAAGGGAACATTAAAAAGTTAACTGGTTTATCTAAGGTCACAGATTGTAACTGGTGACCTTAGAATTGAAACCCAGCTAGTATTACCACAGAACTATCATTCTCGACCACTGCTCTGACTCTATTAGGTGAACTTAACATATATTCTGGTGAATCCCTTAGTATTATGCCTTGTTAATACCTCAAGGACTAAGAATCATGTTTCCTTTCTTTATTTTTTTTTAAAGATTTTCTTTATTTATTTGACAGACGGAGATCACAAGTAGGCAGAGAGGCAAAAGTTTCCTTTCTTTAAAGCACTGATTTCATCTTGCTTCTCCTCAGATCACAGTCTCCTACTGTTCTGCATTTCCAAAAGAATAAAACCCAGATTGTCATCCTGACGTCCAATAGACTCCAAATATGTCCTGGCTTCTATCAACACCTTCAACCTGAATCTTCCAATTTGACCATTTTACACATTTTACTTGTGTCTTTTATTGTGTTTCCGAATCCCAGTTGTCCGTGCTATTTCTCCCTATCCATGCAAAGTCCACCCTTCAAACCCATCTCAAGTTCCAATTCTACCCTGAGTATCTCCTCCATCTAGTTCAACCCATAGCAATTTCTCTAACCACTAAATGTCTGGAGTAGTTCTCAATATACCACTTGTTCATAGGACTCAGCCACATTGTAACCACAAGGCTTGCTCAGAATATTCATAACCTGCTATGTACTGTTTTTTGGTGTGTATGTGTAATCTCCCCAGTTAATATAAGAACTCTTTGAGGACATGGATAATGTCTTATATTTTCCTGGTATATTATAATAATATATTGTTATTAATATATATATTAATAATATATTGTTGAATGATACCTCTCTTGATCGGTCTCCAATAATTATTTTTTTGACCATTTACTACATTCTGTATTCCTTGTGAGTGACTCTTCTTAAGAGTGTAGACTATATAAAGCTCCAGTTACAGAGTTGGGCGTGATTACTTTACAAAAGGTTACTTTCTAACTAGTACCAACTATTTGTATCACTCTGGAAGGTCAGTATCACTGTGAAGGTAAAATAATTCCATTTCCATTTCAATAGTAGACCTCTCAAAGATGAATTCCCCCCAAACATCATGTTTCGCAAAAGAGCAAAAGTTGTTTTAATTTCTTAATAGTTTGGTTACTTATGCCAGGAAATGGAAGGCCATTATTAAACTTATTTCATCTTTTTTAACTTCATTATACCTGTCATTTGTATGAACAAATACGCTACCCCAAAATGGAAACTTGTATTATCCTGAGCACTCAAGTTTGTGCACTCAGGTTTTAACTTTTAATAGTCATTTGTTACTTAGAATTAATCTAAAAGTTCATTTAGTCATATGTGAACAAAATGTTAGCAGTATTCCTGGACTGGGTTTTCTGCAATTGTGCCAAGAGTCCAGAAAATTGACGAGTTGACTTTTCGAGTCTATTTCAACTCATTGATTCTGAGAATCCAGGATTCTTTGCCTGTCTACCCGCTTCTGGTTAAAGGCAACCACTTTGGTCTCATTCTCTCTCACACATTTTGGAAGGTCTCCAAGTGTAAAATGGTACAACATATGTAGCCTGCAAGCAGGGCAGGCATAAGAAACACCATAAGGATACACTAAAGCAAACTTCAAGCTGTGGAATGCTGGGAAACAATCACAGGCAACACACCAACTTGGCATAAAACAATCAGAGAATGAGGTGGCTCTTTTTGAGCAAAAGCATAATACTGGCTAGGAAGCATAGAAGGCCACAATAGAAATATTGTACCCAGCAGTCCATGCTGCTAGCCCAACGTGATCTTCAGAGGTACTAAGTGTGGAAGAACTGAGGGTCATTCTTTCATCCCATTTCAGTCACATGCCTGAGAATACTTCCCCAACAGCAGCCGTTTTGACTCTCCTCAGCTATCCATGCACACTGAATAAAACTTCTCCCCTTCTAGCAATTCTCTGCCAAGTGGAATTCCTACTCATTCAGAGGTCATCTTTTCAACAATCCCTGATTTTTCCAGGAAGAATTAACAGCTCCTTTTTCTGCAATCTCTCAGTATTTCATTGCATTTATATCAGTATGCAGTATTTATTTACTCTTGGGTCTGTCTTCCGGGATATACTATAAGCTCCTTCAGAGCAGAGACCATGTTATTTTTCACTATCACACCCCAAGTAACCACTATAGTGACCCACACATAGAAAGTACTGCATAAATGTTTGTTGGAAGGATAAATAAAGTTACTTATTTTTCCACCATTCATTTATTCATTTAATAACTATTCATCAGTGCTTCATTTATTCATTCAATAAATATTTATCAGTGCCTCTTATATACATTTTTCCAGACACTTAAGACATAGCAGTGAACAAGAAACACACTCTTCCTCTTATGGAGGTTGTATTTACTGAGAGGAGACAAAAAATGAACATAAACAACAAAAAAGATCAGACAGTAACTGTACTTACTGTGGTGAGCATTTCACAATGTATATAATTGCCGAACCACTGTGTTGTATACTTGAAACTAATATAATATTGTATGTTAACTATACTTCAATAAAAAACAAGAAGGATATCATTGATGTTGCATTATGATGAATAATGGGGAAAATAATATAAAGCAAGGCAAAGGATAAGGAATCTTAGACTCGATAAAGACTCAAGGAATTCTGAAATTGTCGCTGAGTTTTTAAGGTGATGAAATTCCCAAGCATTCTCTATTTATCAACTCAACGAAACCTAAATTCTGTATTGCCCTTGTAAATGCTACCATCTTTGTCAGGGCTGGTATGCGCTATTAAATAGGGAGAAATCTGTTAGGCTTGGGAAGACCAAGTAGGGAAATCTTAGTTTTTCTTCCCAAACAGACCCACCTCTAGATAAGACTTCAGTATGATTGGGCAAAACCTCCATTTCACAGGTTTTTTCCTAGTTCCTGATTCATACGGGATTCCTTTCCTCTTTCCCAGTTATACTAACTCTTCGACTTCCATTCTCACATTTCCTATTTCTGACCTCAATTCCCAAATCTTATGGTCCACCTACCTCTTTACCACCACGGTAAATGCTCTGGACAGACCACCAGATATGTCTCAGACTTACAGCTCAGACTCCACCCATCAAACTCTCAAATCAGCCCTATGGTTTTGGGAATTCTCTTGCCACTCTCACTGACTCAGCCATCCCCAAAGTTTGAGACAGTCAGTCATAGCAAGTGAAAGTTGTCCCTTATTTTGCTTCCCTCCTCGTTTCCTTACTTTGCTCTTTTAAGCTGCTATGTCTGAGGTGTATCCATCATTTAGTATACAAAGCTCATAAGAAAATAGTAAATCTTACTTTGTATCTAACTTTATTTATTTAAAATAATTATCCTATGATCTTATATGTGTGAAATAAGGTTTTTATGGAGTATAATTATACTATAACCAATACCTTAACCTTGCATCATTTCATAAATATGTGCATTTTTCAGCAGAGAGAACCTGTAGTCTTTATCAAATCCCCAAGTGTGTCAATTACATATATTTTTAAATGTTAAGAACCAGTATCTAAAAAAAAAAAATCAACTTGCACAAACCAGAAAGAAAAGACTTTTGAAATGATATTTAAGCATGGAGGGCAATACATATGCATCCTAAGTATAGGTAATGTTGAAAGAGATCACCGATCAACATTAACTTACATGTTGGTCAATGATCTGTGTCAGTTAAAATATCTAAAAATGCCAGCCAAAGAAACAAATATACATTCCCATTCTTAACTATATATTTCTTTATAAAAGTTTAAATAAAAGAGAAGAATCTTGGGTATAGGTCATCTACATGAGACACTTCAACTAATAGCATTGATGAATAGTAACCTTATCATAGTATTTAAAAAATGTTTGCATACATGAATAGGGATGTAAGTGTATCCTTTAATTGTAGAAACATAAATATTAAAAACACCAATGTAATTGTTTCAGAAAACTGGGCTTGTAGGCCTACTTTCTATTCCAACTTTTGCCTGAGGCTCACTCCACAAATCTTGGGAAAATGACTTAGTCTTTCTATCTCCATATTTTTCCCCATACAGCCATAACCAGCCACTTGTAAATCACTTATTTTTAAATCCATTCAAAGCAAATTTTTAATCTCAAGCCATTTTCCATTACTACTCAAGATATTCCATTCAATACCTCATAAGAACCCCATCAGGAGATGCAAATTACTTACACTATTATCTTAAGAACTGCTAAGTGAAGTCAAAGAATCAATCAGTAAGTCACATAATATATGTCCTATAGACAGATATAAAATAATTTTAAATTATGTTTTTGTTGTAGGAACAATTCCATTAATGTTCTCTACTAGAATAGGCAGCATTCAGCAAAGGCGATGCGTGAACCTCAGGGTATTGTACAAGAAGGTCAAGTAAGTTTGAAAGGAAAACAATCAGTCCTGTGTTTATATTTATATTTACTTTCTTATATCATACTCTTTGTTTCCTATATGTTTTATGTATGTTACAATATAATGTAAACTATATTATTTTATAGTATACTAGATACTAGCTTACACTAGTCTATATAAATATATTAATTTTAAATATACCATATTAACAATATTACTATATTATTAATAAATTATTAACATAATATGAAATATATAGTATTGTGCTGTAATGTGATGATTAAGGATTCACTCAAAACACAGATAAAACTCTTAAGATAGAGAAGCACACTGGGTAAGGATAATGTTTGCTGCAATTACTATTGATATCTGAGAAGTGGAATTTTAACATAGCATATTGTAGGGGTTGTTAAAGAGAGGATTATGCTGGTTAGCATATGGGCGGAATATGCTTCTTTAAAAAGAGCAAGGAACACTCGGAGGTCTCCAGTTAAGAAAGGAGAAATAACAGAGGTACATGCCCCTCTCTTAAGTAGCTTGCTGGCCTACTTCTCTTGGGCAATCTGTAATTAAGAACCACAATTTCCACTGAACAAGGTAAACCGGATTCTGATTGGGCCTGGGATAAAGAGATTATACATATTAAAAATGTATAAAACATAGTTCCTAGGAAGGAGGAGCGACACAAAACCCACTTTGGCACACCAGTGAGATCTCCATGACCCTGAGCATGAAATGTGAGAATGGAGAGGCATTGTACCTTGTGCCCATTTCAGGGCTTTTCAGAAAATAAATTAGAGCAGTGAATTTTTTTTTTACATGTTGATTAAACTGCTATATGAAATTCACTTATTCTTGAGTTGAAATAGAATGAAAACTCCAGGTTCTGCCTTAGAGGATGAGGAGGTGAGGCTGGGTCAGACAAGTTTTAGTTGCAGAAGGTAAACCATATTGTTCCCATTTGAGGAAACAGCCCAATGACTAATACTTTTACAGTCACCCTAGACTCTAACAGAACGCAGAAGAGGAAAAAAAGGATCTGCAAAGCACTTGGTGTTCCGTGGCGGATAGGCACTCCTTGAAGCCTAGTACTTCCTACATGACCCATGTTCCTGTTACTGTAGTAATATTCAAAAATGATGGCATTCCAAAAAGGGATAGGAACAATAATGTCCAAGACTACCTAAAATATAAATATGGCTCAGATTTTAGAAAATAAGTGTGGAAATCAAGAGTACTTGTGCTTTCTTGAAGTTGCTGGAATTTTTAAACTCAGTGGTTGTTGGTGAGTCGGTCCACACACCCGTCCTCATCTCCCCACCCCCACATTCCTGGAGATGCTTTGGGATACTCCCTGAGGCACACTGACGCCCCAGTAGATGGTTTGTGCTCACCCTCATGTTTTTTTCTCTCTCCTTCAGTTGTCATTCCTTCTCAGTTTATCATCATCATCGATAAAGCCTAGAGGTAGCTTGTCTGCCATAAATACTTATCTGATAAAGAAGGGAAAAAGCCTTTTGGAACATGACTAGGTGGCCTGTCTTGTCCTTTATTTGCCTGGGGAAATGTGAGAATTTGTAATCCCTATTGCTAGAGATTTCTGGTCATTTTGAAGCACCATTAAAATGATTATCAAAGCTTTAAATTCAGCAATGAAACACATGATTCTCTTAATGACAAGGTCAACTTAATTGGGTGTCTGTCCTAAGTGAAATATTGCTCATAGCTTGCATCTCCCAATGCAGTTTAACATAAAATAATATAAGTTGGAATTTTTTAAAAGGCGGTGTATAGAAAATGAAACTGAAAAAAATATAACTCCAGGCTTGAGTTTTCTAGAAGAAAGTTCAAGAAAATATAACTAATCAACAATCCTTATCAATTAAACATATTTTAATTAATTCATGCTAGTGGGCAAATCTGACTCATATCATTTCCAGGCCCATCTTTTAAGACAGACTTGTTTAAAATATGTTAACTTGATTTCTCATTTATTTTCAATACTAGCAAGGTTCTATAACCTTGCACTTCTTAAGTCTTGTGATTATGCTTACTGGTAAAAATGTTAATATGTGACCAAATTCTCCCTCCAATCGATGCATTTAACCTCAATTTGAAGATTTGTAATACATTTGTACCAATCCTAATTATTTTCCAATATTCACCAAGCTAGGAATTTTTGTGAAACCACATTTTTCACCCACTCTTTTTCTACAAATTGTAAATACATGGCACAGCAGAAGCCCTCCCTCCCTGACCTCAGGGAAACTGAATTAAATAGCACTTGGCACCAAGTGTTCAACGTGTATAATCATTATGGTAGGCCCTGTGCCAATCCCAGTTATGCACAACCCTCAGTATGCAGTATGAAGGAACAACAAGGATGGCAAGCATCCCATTGAAGAATTAATTAGCGGACCGCCTGGACTCATCAGGATGGTAAATAATTATCCTCTGACAAACTTAGTCAGATGTGAGAAGAAATTGCAGTTTGAATTGCTGTCAATGGTCACAATTCATTATATAAAAGGTACCAAGGGCTACATTCTTACATAGGACTTGAAAGATGCCCCAGTCAGATAGTGAGACATCAATGTTATGCTCTCCTGTCTACAGACCTCCCCAGCTATCCTGCCTTCCTGATCTCACCCCAAAATTCTTGAGCCAGCGTTTCCTTTTCTTTGACCTGAATCCTGGGACCACACTTAGGTGCCAAAGCGTTGGATTATTTCAAGGTACGGACCTACGTTTTTCTGCATGATTTTAATCCTATCTGTGGCTTCAAAATACAAGGACAGCTTCTTATCCATTCCCACCCTTGGCAGAAGAGACTTCACAGGTGTTGCTTGTTCTCTTCCTTTAGTACTATTATCAGTTTTGGTCAGAGGACAATGCTTGAGAACTAAGTGACAGATCATTGCGTAACCTACTGATGTTAGAAATGTATGGGAAGTGGGGCGCCTGGGTGGCTCAGTGGGTTAAAGCCTCTGCCTTCGGCTCAGGTCATGATCCCAGGGTCCTGGGATCGAGCCCCGCATCGGGCTCTCTGCTCAGCAGGGAGCCTGCTTCCTCCCCTCTCTCTCTTTGCCTGCCTCTCTGCCTACTTGTGATCTATGTCTGTCAAATAAAGAAATTAAAAAAAAAAAATCTTAAAAAAAAAAAAAGAAATGTATGGGAAGGACTAGATGGAAATGTTACTTCTTTCATGCTCTAAGTTGAATAGAAAATGTAGTTCAGTGTCTTCCCAGACAGTAGACATCCTTAAATTATGCAAACTGTGAACCAGGCCACTTGAAGAAACTTGAGGGTAAAAAGAAAAAGGCAAGTATAATTAGATACGGACTATGTGCACACTGACTACCACACTCTGAATCACTCTCTCACCCTCATATCAGAACACCTTATATACTCATGAGGAGAAGAGTATAGGATACTTTCCCATAGAAATATAATGCGACATCATTAAAATATATTTTACAACATGGCAGATACTCCCTTCTCAATTTAACAGGACAGTGGGCATGGGAGACCTGGAAAAGAAAAGTCATCTGAATTATTTTTACCCCAGCAATGTGTGCTAAATAGTCCTTTTGTCCCCTCAAGCAGCTAGACACAGAAGCATACCACTCATTGACATGTTGCCCTAAGTAGTCCATGCACTTTACACATTATTAACCCAAGATGGGTGCAGATCACAAGTCAAGTTACCTTTACTAACCCCGCTCCCCCTTAAAACATCTCTTTTTCACAAACAGAAGTGCTCTGCCTATTCAATCTTCTCTTAGGAGTAAAGAATTTAAGAAATAATGTCACTCACGATTGTGGTAACATAATTCTTGAGTCAGGAATTATAAATGTGACTTCCCCTCCGATGACTAAGGATTTTTTTAGTACTACACAGGAACCACATGGTTTGATACAATTTTAATACAAAGCAACAGAAAAACCTGTCTCAACTCTCCACCCTTGGGAACAGGAAAATCGGTTGCTTAGTAGAAGTGGTTTTTAACAAAAGGTCAAATGAAATTGTTTTGGAGACTTTGGGAGACTTTAAATAGCTGCTTAAGACAGGGAACCACTTACAGAGGTGAGTCCTTTATGCAGGTGTCTCCTTGCTCCTTCCATGTAAGTTAGGTCAGGCCACAGTCTCCTCCTTCACCTTCCCTCTGCTTCCCTCCCCTTCGACCTGTAAAACCATTCACACACAAAGGCTTAAAAGAAAAAATGCAGGAGTGTATCCATTTAGTGAACATTTATATTTAAAAATATAAAATAATGGGGTTGCCTAGGTGGTTCCATTGGTTAAGCATCTGAATCTTGATTTCAGTTCAGGTTATGATCTCAGGGTCCTGCGATCAGGCCCCATGTAGGGCTCCATCCTCGGTGGAGAGTCTGCTTGTCTCTCTCTCCTCCTGCCCCTCCTTCTCTCTGTCTCTCTTTCTCTGATGTGAGTAAATAAATCTTTAAAAATATAAAATAATGGTTACTGAATGAAAAAAAAAAAAGACTATGCTTCACAGAGACAGCATTCATTCTTGTGTACTGCTATTGGGATCAGGCAAAAATCTAGCAGGTAGAAAAAGAAACATCTAATCAGTGTGAGATTGAAATTTGAAGTAAGGTGAAAGCTTAGTCCTAGGTGAAAACTCTGAATGTATTTTATAATTTTTCCTTTAAACTTCATGAAAAAATTTGGGATACAATACCTCCAACAACTCTGCCGGGCAGGTAAGTGATGACTCTTTCTTCAAACATAATTTGCTTTAGTGGCTTACATTTTAAAAGGCAAGATATAGTAAAATTATGAGTGAAACTATTGATCTGCAGGAAACTCTCTTAAGGCAGCATAGTCCGACACAGGGTTAGCAGATTTAAAAAAAAAAAAAAAATGAGCAGAGCACTTGACAAAAAGGAAAAAAAAAGCTATCACAGAAAGTTTCTTGTTGATGGCACATGGACCAGACTAATCAAGAGATGATACACAAGGAATGCCTTCTCTGGCTAAGAGTTTGAATGAAAGGTATTTAGGTATTTACAGGCTCTTTAACTACGGAGTTTAAGTCCATGACTGTCTTGTGGAAGGAATAAACTCAGTATGGTATGAGACAAGAAGTCCTTTTAGGATAAAAAAACAAAAGGAGAATGAAACGATGGCATATATGAAAAAGAAAGCAAGGCATCTTGGATGCAAAGCACATGACCTCCATTTTTAGAGGACTCTCTTTTTACCTTCTTGCTTTTAGACTCAACAACATTGACAAAAACCACATACCATGACTAGCAGCATTTCACAAGCTCCAGTTTGGGCATCTTAATAAATGGGTCTATGATATGTCAGGGATTCTACAGTAATATACTGGGAGAGACTTTCCTCAGCTATGAACAGAAATAACAAACACACTCAGAGTCACAACCCTGCTTAAAAAGAGATAAAATGAATTGTCCCAAAGGATTAAAAAAATGCTTTTCATTTTCACCTTCATATTAACATTTCTTACCCAAGGGTGTAGTGAGGAATGTTTTTTGGAAATGATAGCAAGCGCTTTGAACTCTAATGATTCTTATAAAATTAGTCTTTTGTCAACCATTTTAAAAAGATTTTACTTTCCCAATGGAGATACAGAGTGCAAAAGCACCATCTTGTGGCTGAAAAGAAAAAATATTTCAATGCAAGCCAATCTGAGTCACAAATAACTTTTTTCACACATATTTTTTATGAAATATTTGTCAAGTTTAATTTTAAGCACTTGGTAACTTTCTCTGGAACAGATGGCTAACTGACTTAATACAATTTAGAACTGAATATACCTTTAATACATTTGTATACAGATAAGATTCATGATTACAAATCCCAGTACCTAATAACCATATGAGACTTAAATACCGTAGGCAAATTTGAAATAAAAATAGAATTTAATTATAATAAAAGCTTAGTCTTTGTAATTTATTAATAAAATTTTTCCTATTGACCATTTTAAATTAGAAATACAGTCAGTAATTTGTCCAATAGGAAGTAGCATTTTTTTCTCACAGAATTAATACAAATAAAATCAATTTTAAAAAATATTAGCATTTGTATGTGACAAATTTCATTCACAGGGAAAAGAGAAGGATTGAGATAAGAATGATTTAAACAGCAGTAAATATCCTGACAGAATTTGGTAGACTATGGGTACATAACCACAGAATATTTTTCTCTTTTAACAATACTGAATATCATCTGTCTTCTTATACATTGCAACTTTATTCCTATTTTTTCACCATTCCCACTTTAGAGCTGAAATAACCAAAGTATGGGAAGGTCAAGTAACTTGCCCAGGTTCACAGCACTGAGAGAAATCAGAAGCAGAACTGAATCCAGAACTCAGGGTCCCCTTCCTTTTTTCCAGTAGCTTCCAAACCCCATTCCCAGGTGTAGCTGGACTGGCTGCCCCAGGATTACCAAGGATGTGTTTCTAAACCCTGGAGATTTTGATTCGTAGATTGGCTCTGAAGTCCAAGAATCTATGTTTAAATAACTCCCTGTGGTTCTAGTAAAAGAAATCAGCGTATTTGAGCTGAAAATAACAGGCACAATCATTAAACAAAGTCAAAACTGAACATCAGTGAATTCTCTTTATTTTAGCTATCTGTCTTAGACTATCTTAATTCATAACTCCCCTTCTTCACAGTCTACTGCAAAGCATGTCTACTCTAAAATTTCTCCTGATGAACCCAACTACTCTTCTCAATTTCTCCTTCATTACATTAAAAGTAACTAACTAAAGGTAACATCAACAACCATCATCTATGCAGCAGATATCATGAAAGATATTCTAGGTATTTTGTTATGCTTATATAATAATAAAATATAAAATAATTGGTACTGTAAATTCTTTATAACCAACTGATTCTCACAGAATGCTTTCACTGATTTTTATCCATCTCTCTATCTGTAGCCAACCTATGGTTGCAAGTGAGAAACAAGTGTAGTTCTGACATGAATGTAATTGATATTTTATTTAGGTTAATTAGTAAGATAAAAATGAAAAAAGGTGTATGTTGGGTTTCATTCATTCATCAGTGAGTAAGTAACTGTTTTGTTGAATTGCATAATTGTTTTCAAATAACAGAAGAACATATTCTCAGTTTTTTGTACTATTCACAATGTAGAAGGTACACACAATGATATTCTTTTAGATTTAATCCACAATATTAACATTCACCATCATTTCTTATTTCTAAAAATCAACAAAATGATAAAATCTTATTTACATGGTTGTCAATTTATGTACAGCATATACTATTATGTATTGTTTTCATCCTACAAGTATCATTGACATAAATAATATTAAACACATATGTAATACTAAAATGTAATACTATAATTAGGAAGTCTTGAGTTTTTAATATATATTACCTTTGGGTTTAACATTATTTAATTAAAAGTTTATATAATTTAATTTTTTAATAATGACAGTTGTAATAATTAGATTTCTAAATTGCTAAAAAATTAACAATTGGCTTTTGCAAGGCACTGTAGTAGACTTCAGCACACCTCTAATTATTAATGTAGGGAAACTGAGTAACCCAAGTGGCTGATTTATTCTGTCTTAAAATAAATTGCAGGTCATAACCCAAACCCAGATCTCTTCACTTTCAGTTGGTACTCTTGCCCAATCTCTGAATTACCTGCCTACCCTGCTCATCTGTAAAATAATAATGATCTCTTATTTATATATTGCTTTAAATATTTTTCAAGCATATGTATGTGTGAAGTTTCACTCTTGTAATTTAAATTTTGTGTCTTTTTTCATCTAAAATCTCCTTTAACATCTGGGTTGTTTGTTTTTTAGCATAAGTAAATTCTCAATATTTTCTTACCTGACAAAAAGAAGTTAAATTAACTTAAAAACAACTGATGTCTAACTTCAAGCCAACATTTAGAAATTAAAATTAAATTTTGGAATCCTGCTGAAATATTTTCTTTTGAGATGCATTCTAAGTCTAGAATTCTCTTTTGAAGTTATATATTAACGATTTTTCTAAATGGGCCACAAGATTACATATCTGGAACAAAAGTCACTTATGAAAACAATATGGCCTGTCATCACAAAATTCATCCCAGCAATAGAAGAGGGAAATGAATGGTGAGAAAGAAAAATGAAAACAAACAAAAAAGTGGTGTAAAAGAGAATTCAGTTTTTCTAATCAACTGGAAAAATTTAATTCATATTTTTCTAAAGTTCTTATAAATTTTTAAAATAAAATTTTAGTGAAAAATCATTTAAGCCTTATTTATACAAACTTGCTTCTTCCTTTCTCACTTTATTTGAAATGAAAAATAAAAACTTTCTGAATGGTAATGGTAAGTGTAAAATTTTATTTGCACTTTCAACTGGTTGCAGAAAGTTAGCTTGGTAAATATATTGTAAATTTGAATTAAAAAAATAAGTATTTGGGGGCGCCTGGGTGGCTCAGTGGGTTAAAGCCTCTGCCTTCGGCTCAGGTCATGATCCCAGGGTCCTGGGATCGAGCCCCACACCTGACTCTCCGCTCTGCAGGGAGCCTGCTTCCTCCTCTCTCTCTCTCTCTCTCGCTCTCTGCCTGCCTCTCTGCCTACTTGTGCTCTCTATCTGTCAAATATAAATTTTAAAAAAGTCTTAAAAAAATAAATAAATAAATAAATAAGTATTTTGACAGCTACTTTGAAGGAAACTAACCAAGAGTTATTCTTAAAAGTGTTTGATAGATGGCAAAAGGAACTAAATTACAGCAAAATAAGTCAGACTGAAAAAGAAAAATACCATATAAGTCCACTTATAAAGGATCTTTTTTGGGTTTTTTTTTGTTTTTTCAAATAAATGAAATCTTTAAAAAACGAATAAACAAAGAGCATAATCAGAACTATAAATATGAAGAACAAACTTATGGGTGCCAGAGAGATGGAGGGTTGGACACAGTGGGTGAAGGGGAAAAGGAGATACAGTCTTCCAATTATGGAATGAGTAAGTCACAGGAATAAAAAGCAGAGCATAAGGAGCATAGTCAATGATATTGTAATGATGTAATGGGACAGATGGTAGCTATACTTGTGGTGAACATAGCATAATGTGTAAACTTGTCAAATTGCTAGGTTGTACACCTGAAACTAATGCACATTGAGTGTCAACTATACTCAAATAAAAATAAATAAATATATTTTTAAAAAGGAATACTGAACAATAGCTAAATATTAGAATGGGATTAAGGGTGACCCTAAATATTAGAAGATATGTGCTGCATGTAATATTATATGAGAAACACTGAAAGTTTCCCACCCACCACTTAAAAATATCCCTAGTCATCACCAGTCTACAATGGTTGCATAAATTCCCATATTAGTCTTGTAGGTATTTCAAGAAATGGTACTTCCACATCCACTGAATTGTTGTCAGCCATTAACTTCTCACAGAAATGACTTTACTACATTAGCTAGTCACTTGCAAGAAACTATTTAGGAAACTCAAGTTATGAAGTAATTGGAGTAAAGTTAGATTTGTGAAAAATTGCCATCATTAATGAAAAACTGCAGTGAGGAGATATGGGAGACTCGTAAATTATGTGGTCCAAATATAAATGGGGCAACACTAAAATGATACCTTTTGTAGAAATTTTGTTCCCTCAGAAAAAACAGATAATAAAAGGAAAGAAGTTTAGCTCTTTCATAGTTTACATTTCTTTCAATTTATGTAAAATGCTATTAGTTCATAACTCAACTGCTGAAAAATATTATTATTCAGTTAGAGATTTGTATTTTTCTAAATTTTGTTTTGTTAAATCAATGCAATTTAGATTATGGATATTTAAAATGTTCTATGGTCAAGTACTAGAATAAAAATCAACAATTAATTTTAGTTTCAGTTTAGCTACTACCTGAACTTGATTTCAATGAGTAAGGTCCTTAGTCCTCTGAATTTGTCCCTTTATCAACAAAATGAAGATTTTTTACTAAATAAACTCTATGATAGTTTCTTATTCTCTTCTACCTTTACAGATTATGATCAACAAATCTCGGGCAAAATTTCATTTCAATAATAAATACTTCAACAGGGACACCTGGGTAACTACGTTGGTTAAGTGTTTGCCTTTAGGTCAGGTTATGATTCCAGGATCTTGGAATTGAGTCCCACATCAGGGTCCCTGCTCAGTGGGGAGCTTGCTTCTCCCTCTGCCTGCTGCTCCCCCTGCTCGCACGTGCTCTCTCTCTCTAATAAATAAATAAAATCTTAAAAAAATAAAATAAAATAAATAAAATAAAATTCAACATATGCCTCTAAAAAACAAAGGGTTTTTTTTCCATACCTAAATGCAGTGCAGTTATCACAATAAAGTCTCAACCCTGCCTAATATCCAATTAACATTCAAATTTCCACTATTGCTTCATAATTTATTGGTTTTAGTTGATTATTGCACAGAGTGCAAAAGCTACTAGGTCTTTCCTGAAATTATGTATCCCTCCACCCCCTTATTTTCTTTCTTTTTTCCCCCAATGCACTTGCTTAAGAAGCAGAGTTTTCTCAGTAGAATTTTTCATACTCTGGTTTTTGCTGACGGGATCCCTTTGGTGTCATCCAGCAAGTCTCTCTATCTCCTCTCCTATGAGCTGATAAAAGGTCTTGAGGTTTGATAAAAATAATGTTTAATATTTTGGCAAGATTACCTCACAAGTATAATGTATACTTCTATTATGCATACTGTTTTGGCTGTTAAGATTAATCAGGGTGTTATCCTGAACCATCCATTTAAAAATTCCCACCAGTTTTTCACCTGTTTTAGCACTTATTGATGATCATTCCCTATATATATATATATATATATATATATTTTTTTTAACTAGGGATAGTAAAAGGATGATATCCTGATTTTATCATTTTCCCACACTTACTAATTGGAATCCTTCCTTAAAGAAAAACCTCCCAACTTCATTTCTGGTCCAATATGTAGTGAGCTTAGAAGTCCACTCCAAACTATCAACAAGTTAAAAAACTAAACAGACTGAAAATCAACAACTCCTCTTGGATTGTAAAGAAATGAGGTCACAGGGCTATCTTCCGTGCTTAAAACTGGAGAGACAAACAGATGGATACAGAGAAGCACTACTTATGAAAGCAGAAACCCACAAGAAGAAAACTCTGTGGGAACCAGTGTCAGGGTAGGGAAATCTGAACTGTAATTGACAAATTATTGGAAGCTAAGCATGGACAACCCTGAGAGTTAAAAACTCCAAAAGGGGGGCACCTGGGTGGCTCAGTGGGTTAAGCCTCTGCCTTCGGCTCAGGTCGTGATCCCAGGATCCTGGGATCAAGCCCTGCATCAGGCTCTCTGCTCGGTAGGGAGCCTGCTTCTCTCTCTCTCTGCCTGCCTCTCTGCCTACTTGTGATCTCTGTCAAATAAATAAAATATTAAAAAACAAAACAAAACAAAACTTCAAAAGGTCCAAGTCATGGCAAGGGGACGGGTGAGGACCACACTTTTCTGAGTTTTACCACGAGCAGTTAGCAGATTCTCACAGTGAGAATCAGAGGAAAAAAAAAAAAAAAAAATCCCCTCATGCTCTAGCAAGAGGAGAGGAAAAGAACCATATTGAAACACATCAGAGTATTCCATTTTTGTTAACAAGCTGTGCCCTCAGGAGACACTGTCTTAGTAGAAGTAAACTGCTGGGGTTTTACCAGAGCCTAACCAACCTGGGAGAATAGAAATACACGACTCCAGCCCACTCTCAGCCATTCTTTTTTACTAAGGGTTGGTGGGGAGAAGCACTGGTGATGTTCACAGTCCAAGTGCACAGCCTCACTAAAAGACCAAGACTTAATTATAAGACTACAAAACACTTCCCCTATTCTCAAACCACCACATTAGGACTATTTACCAGTTCTGTTGTTATCGTTGTTATTGTTTTTTACCCAGTACATCATGCCCATCTTTCTACAACAACAACAACAAATCACAAGGCATACTTAAAGGCAAAAACCAAGCAAACAAAGCTAAGACCAAAAAAAAAAAAAAAAAAAAGAAGAGATTGCATCAAAAGCACCAGAGTCAGACATGGAAAAATGTTGAAATTATAAGGTCAGGAATTTTTTTTAAAACTCACTAGTATGCTACGGGCTTTAATTAAAAAAAAAATAGACAACATGCAAAAGCAAATGGATAATGTAAACAGAGAGATGGAATTTCTAAAAAAGAATAAAAAAGAAATGCTAGAAAAAAACTTCACTGTAACAGAAATGAAGAATGACTTTCATGGGCTTATTAGTCGGCTGGACATAGATGAGGAAAGAATTTCTGAGTTTCAGGGTATGGCAACAGAAACTTCAAAAAGTGAAAACAGGGATGCTTGGGTGGCTAAGTGGGTTGAGTGTCTGCCTTTTGCTCAGGTCATGATCCCCAGGTCCTGGGATCAAGTCCTGCACCAGGCTCCTTGCTCAGTGGTGATTCTGCATCTTCCTCTGCCTGACACTCCGCTGCTTGTGCTCTCTCTCTCTGACAAATGAATAAATAGAATCTTTAATAATAATGAATAATAGAGAATACTCTTAAAAAAAACAAAAAGTGAAAACAAAGACAAATAAAGACAAAAAATATATAACATCAAGAACCTTTGGGCAGCTAATTAATCTAACAGAAAAGTTAATTCAGAATAATAGCAACAATCTATTTGAATGTGTATGCTCACACATATATATACACATATATAAGCATCTGCTTTTATACATATACTCACATATGCTTAAATATACTGTGTATAAATGAAATAAATGACAGCAATTATGTAAGAGATGGGTGGGAGGAATTAGGAATATTTTTTAATAAGGTACTTTCACTACCCATGAAACAGTACAGTGTTATTTGAAACTGGACTTGGATTAGTTGTAAATATATTTTGTAAACTGTAGTCCAACCACTAAAAAATGTGGGAGGAAAAGGAGTATTACTTACATGCTTAAGAAAGGACAGAAAATGAATCATATAACATGCTCAGTTAAAACCACAAAAGGCAGGAAAAAAGTAGGAGGCAAAAATAGCAACAAAGAACAAGGGCAAAATGTAGAAAACTAACAATTATAGTAGACATTAATCCAACTATATCAATAATCACTTTAATATCAATGGTATAAATACACCAATTAAAAAAACAGTTTGTCAGAATGGGCCAAAAACAAAATTCAACTAGGGTGCCTGTGTGACAGAGTCTGTTAAGCATCTGACTCTTGGTTTCAGCTCAGGGCATGACCTGAGGGTCATGATCTCAAGGTCATGAGATCAAGCCTTGTGTTGAACTTCACACTCAGCTTAGAGTCTGCTTAAGATTCTCTCCCCATCTCCCTCACCCCTCCCCCATTCTCTCTAATATAAATAAATAAGTATATTTTTTAAAAAACAAGATTCAACTCTATGTAGTCTATAAGAAACCCACTTTAGGGGCACCTGGGTGGCTCAGTGGGTTAAACCTCTGCCTTCAGCTCAGGTCATGATCTCAGGGTCCTGGGATCAAGCCCCACATCAGGCGCCTGCTTCCCCCTCTCTCTCTGCCTACTTGTGATCTCTCTCTGTCAAAAAAATGAAATCTTTAAAAAAAAAAAGCAAAAGAAAGAAAGAAACCCACTTTAAATATAAACAAATATAGATTAAAAATTAAGGGATAAAGAAATACCATTAACCTAATCAAAAGAAAATGGGAGTAACTATATGTATTCCAAACAGAACAGATTTCAGAGCAAGGAAAGTTATCAGAGATAAAGAGGGACAATACATACTGACAAAGGTGTCAGTACTCTAAGAGGACAATTCTTGATGTGCATGCACCTAACTACACAGCATTAAAATATGTGAGACAAAAACTGATAATAGATAAAAGAAGAAATAGGTGAATCTATTAATATTTAGAAACTATAACAACCTTGTATCAGAAATCAGTAAGGTAGAAATTCAGTAAGACATAGTTGAATCCAACAATATCATCAAGCAACTGAATATAATTGACATATATAGGCTACTTCATCCAGCAATAACAAATTATTCTTCTCAAGGTCACATAGAATATCTACCAAGATAGAACACATTCTGGGCCATAAGACACACCTTAACAAATTTAAAAAATAAAAATTATACAATGTCTGTTCTCTGACCACAATGGAATTAAACTAGAAATTAATAAACAGAAAAAACAACTGGCAAGTCCCCAAATATTTGCTGATTAAATAATACACATTTAAATAATACAAAATTAAAAGGACTCTCAAGATAAATTTTAAAATATTTTGAATTAAATGAAAATGAAAATATAACCTATCAAAATTTGTAGGATGCAAAAAAAGGAGTACTTACTTAGAAGGAAATTTTTTAGCATTGAATGCATTTATGAGAAAAGAAGAAAGATCTAAAATCAGTAATCTAGGATTCTACCTGAGGAAACTAGAAAAAGAAGGGCAGATTAAGTTCAAAGTAAACAGGAGGAAGGAAGAAAGGAAAGAAGGAAGGAAGGAAGAAAAAGAGAGGAAGGAAGGAAAGAAAGGGAGGGAGGGAAGGAAACAAGAGAGAAAGGAAGGGAGAAAGGAAGAAAGAAAGAATTAAAATTAGAGAAACTCAATGAAGTTGAAAGCAGAAATCAATAGAGAAAAATCAACAAAGCAAAAATCTGATGCTTTCAAAAGACCGATAAAATTGATATACCTCTAACCAGGTTAACTAAGAAAAAAAGAGAGATGATACAAATTAGTAACATCAGAAAGAAAGAGGGCACATCAGTATAAATCATATGGTCACTAAAAGGATAATAAGGAATGCTATGAACATCTGTATGCCCAGAAATTTGTAACCTAGTCAAAATGAACAATTCCTTGAAAGACAAAATCTGCCAAAGCTCACACAGGAAGAAATAGGTATCTGCCAATCTATGTCTATTAAAGAAATTGAAAGCACCGGGGAGGGCAGGATTACCTTAATACCAAAATCAGACAAAGATATTACAAAAAAAAAAAAAAAACTATAATCCAATATTTCTTATAAACACTGATGCAATAGTCCTCAAAAAAATATTGGCAAATAAATCCAATAATGTCTAAAAAGAATTATATACGACAACCAAATGAGATTTATTCTAGGTATACAAGGCTGGCTCAACATTTTAAAATCAATTAATGTATTCACATCTATATATAGGCTAAAGAAGAAAAACTCCATGGCCATATCAGTAGAAGTAGAAAATGCATTTCACAAAATCCAACATCCATTCATGATAAAAACTCACCAAACAAGGAATAAAAGAGAACTTCCTCAACTTGAAAAGAACATCTATTAAAAAAAAAAAAAAAAAAACCTACAGCCAACAACATATCAATGGTGAGAAACTTGAAACTTTCTAACTACTTTTCAACATCATACTGGAAGTCCTAGCCAATGCAATAAGACAAGAAAATAAAGTAAAATAAAATATTTAGAGATTGGGGATAAAGAAATCAAACTCTTTTTGCTTATGGATCACATAATTGTCCATGTAGAAACTCTCAAAGAATTGATGAAAAAGTCCTAGAACTAATAAGGAATAATATCAAGATGTCAGGACACAAGGTTAACATACAAAACTCAATCCCTTTCCCACATACCAGCAATGAACAATTGGAATTTGAAATTAAAAACACATTACCACTTACATTACCAGTCCTCATTATGCCATTCCAAAAAATATATAGAAAGATCTATATGAAGAAAACTATGAAACTGTGATGAAAGCTTTCAAAGGATAACTAAATAAATAACCAAGACAGCATGATACTGGTGAAACAACAGATGAAAAACAGATCAATAGAACAGAAGGGAGAGCCCAGAAATAGACCTATATGAATATAGTCAACATCAATTTGACAAAGGAGTAAAGTCAATACAATGAAGCAAAGATAATTTTTGCAACAAATGGTGCTAGAACAACTGGACATCCATATGCCAAAAAAAAAAAAAAAAAAAAAATCTAAACACAAACCTTACACCCTTAACAATAATTAACCCCAAATGGATCATAGTTCTAAATGTAAAATGCAAAACTATAAAGCTACCAGAAGATAACATACGAAAAAACCTAAATGGCCTTGGATTTGGCAGTGAGGTTTCAAATACAACACCAAAGGCATAATCCATGAAAGAAATAATTGATAACCTGGACTTAATTAAGAACTTCTGCTCTATAAAAGACAATGTCAAGAGAATGAGAAAACAACCCACAGACTGGGAGAAAATATTTGCAAAATACACATCTGAGAAGAAACTGTTATCCAAAATATACAAAGAACTTTTAAAACTCAACAATAAGAAAATGAACAACCCAATTTAAAAATGGGAAGAGATATGAACAAATACCTCAACAGCGATGCCAAGTAAGTATGTGGAAATATGCTCAACATCATATGTCATTAGGAAATACAAATTAAAACGACAGTGAAATACAACAACACACCTATTAGAAAGGCCAAAATCCAGAACATAACAACACCACATGCTGGAGAGGATATTCAACACCAGCTCTCATTTATTGCTGCTCAGAATGCAAAAATGATAGTCACTTTGGGGGACAGTTTGGTATTTTCTTACAAAACTAAACATACTCCTACCATATGATCCCGCAATCATGATTCTTGACATCCAAAATAACTAAAAATTTGTGTCCACACAAAAACCTGCATACAAATGTTTATAAGCAGCTTTATTCATAATTGCCAAAACTTGGAAGCAGCCAGAATATTCTTCAGTAGATGAATAAAAAAATATAGTATATCCGGACAACGGAATTTTATTCATTACTAAAAGGAAATGAACTCTTAAGCCATGAAAAGACATGGAGGGACCTTATATTCATATTATTAAATGAAAGAAGCCAATCTTCAGATATTCTATGATTCCAAATATATGATATTCTGGAAAAGACAAAACTACAGGGACAGTTAAAAAAAAAAAAAAGTGGTTGCCAGGAGTTAAGGCGGAGGGAGAAATGATTAGACAGAAAACGGGATTTTTTAGGGCAGTGAAAACTATTCTGTATGATACAACAATGTTGGGTATATATCATTATAATATTGTCAAAACCCATAGACTGTACCATACCAAGAGTGAACCTTCATGTAAACTGTGAACTTCAGTTGAAGATATATCAGTGTATGTTCATCAATTGAAATAAACGTAGTACCATGATGGGGAATACTGATAGTGGGGGAAGATTAGTAGGGTGATAGGGGTGGAGGATGGTAATGAAAATTCCTTGTACTTTCTGCTCAATTTTGCTGTTAACCTAAAACTGTTTTAAAAAACAAGGTTCATTAATTTGTAAAAAGGTACATACAAAGGAAAAAGCAAAGAAAACTTCCCTTCATCAACTGTTTAGTTGCCCTGAGATAGAATTCATACAAAAAGTCAAGATATCAAGATGGCACAAGAAATGAACAGACATTTCTCCAGAGAAAACATACATACACATGGCCAACAGACAAATGAAAAAATGTAAAATGTTGAACACCACTTGGTATCAGAGAAATACAAATCAAAACCACAACGAGATACTATATCACACCAGTCAGAATTACTAAAATTAACAAGTCGGGAAACAACAAATGTTGGTGAAAATGTGGAGAAAGGAAGGGGAACCCTCTAACACTGTCAATGGGAATGCAAGCTAATACAGCCGCTCAGCATAACAGTATGGATGTTCCTCAAGAAGCTGCAAATAGAGCTACCCTATGACCCAGAAATTGCACTTCTAGGGATTTACTCCAAAGATACAAATGTAGTGATCTGAAGGGGCACCTGCACGCCAATGGTTTTAGCAGCAATGTTCACAATAGCCAAATTATGTAAAGAGCTGAGAAGTCCATCAATGGATGAATGGATAAAGGTGTGATATACATATACATCACATCTTCTTCGTATGCATATATATATATATGTATACACACACACACACACACACACACACAATAGAATACTACTGCCATCAGAAAGAATGAAATCTTACCATTTACATCAACATGGATGGAACTGGAGGGTATTATGCAGAGCAAAATAAGTCAGAGAAACATAATTATATGACTTCACATATATGAGAAATAAAAAAAAAAACAGTGCAGAAGATCACAGAGGAAGGGAGGGGAAAATGGAATGGGAAGAAATCAGAATGGTAGACAAACCATTAACTATGGGAAAGAAACTGAGGGTTGATGGAGAGGCAGTGGGTGAGGGGATGGGGTAACTGGGTGAGGAGCATAAAGAGGGAACATGATGTGATAGGCACTGGGTCTTATATACAACTGATGAACTAGTGAACTGTACATCTGAAACTAATGATCTATGTGAGGGTTAATTGAATTTAACCTAAAAAAAAGAAGAAGAAGTCAAGATAAACAAACATGTATTCTTTTCCATTATTTACCAGTTAGAATAATGAGATATTCTCCCGCATTTTCCAAAGGTTTACTGATTTTTAAATACCAACTTAAAAAACAGGAGCAAGAATAAATAGTAGATGTAGCCCCATGTCCTTACTTTGCAACCAGGCACATAAAACTTTTTAAAACTCATAATCATCTTTTTACAATTATAATTTTAGAACAATTTGTTATATGTATGCAAAGCAGTTGAGAGAAGGGTACAGTGAGATAGAATATGTTAGGAGTCAAAACACCTACATTCAAAATGCTAGTGACACTACCTGGTCAGATAACCCTGAGATTGTGTCTTAACCTCTCTTCACTTCTTCCACATGTAAGTGGCACAATAATACGTACTTTATTATGATAAAGACAAACACAATGCATCTAAAATATTGGTGCTTGACAACATAAGACTTCCCTTTATGATACAAAATCATGGGACAATCTACTTCATTTTCCCTACCTCTGGAAAAACAACTTTTGGAACAACCTAATAGGAAGTTGTCTAAATAAGTTTGTAGATAATCAAGATAACCGTAGTAAACCTCTCTACACTGTTGTGATGACACAGACATATCCTCTGGACATTGCCAAACATCCTGAGGTGGGGGAGTAGGGCAAAGTCACTCCTGCCATAAAGTAATAGTGACTTCCAAAAGGTAAAAGGTGAAATTATCTTGACCTTATTTTCAAACAAATGCCCTCATATTTGAAGGTACTGCCCACTGTCTTTGTGGTCCTTTGAAACTTCCCCTAGTTTTCAATTATCTGAAAATGTAAGTAGTAAAAGCCTAAGTATTAAGTTCATTTGAACCTTTATAATCACATTTACATATCCCATTTTCTACTGTTAGCAATTTGTTAGAGTTGTAACAATACTATGAACACTAAATATGTTCAGATCTAATTCTTTCTCTAAATATTGAATATAATCATTAAAAATAAGATTATGAAGCAAAATATTTCAAATTATCACTTTAAATAGAAAATCTAAAATTTACATACTGTATTTTGACATGTTTTTAGGGGCTAGATTGAAGATTGCAAAAATCAATCAGTTTCCCATAAGACATCAGCAAACATGCAAAGTCTTCAAGCAAGGACCTTCTAGAAACCCTAAAAAATAACACATCTTTTAGTTTAGCCTCCCCTACAAGACCCCATAAAGTCCTCTACCTTTGTCACCTTATATACCAGGAATGACAACCTTGGTCAAAAAAAAACTCATTTTGACTAAACCTGCAGCAAGCTGTTCACCAGAATTTCTAACAAATAAGCCCTTCTGTTCACTTGCTAGAGTCATAATCAACAAGGAGCCAAAATAAAAGTGCTGTTAATCTACTAGGTTCTTTAATCACTGAATAAAAGAAAGATTTGGTCACTGATCTGACAAAGTGTTCACCAATTGTTTAAAATGGAACATATAACAAAGAGCAAAAATATGTTTTTCTAAAAGTCAATTTCTAATATCATGTTAATGTGGTTACACATTTTAATGTTCAAGTCAAAGATAAATTTATAAGCTGTTGTTCATGGCTTTATCATAAAAGAAAACTATTTCTAGTAGGAAAAAGCACACATTTAAATTAGCATTTCCCATAATTCAGTAGTATTTACATAATATAATTCCGTCCTCATAGACCAACTATAAGGAGGCATCAAAGCAATCTAATAGATTTAATAGATTTATTAGATTTAAGAAAGTTAGGGAGAAGGAAGAAAAGAAATTGAAAGAAATGGATTTAAAATGCACTTTGATTCTTTTTCTAGTGACCACACCCCCAAAAATGACTATACATAAAGAAGGAAGAAAAAAATGTAAATTCTACCATAAATTTTCTTTCTGATCTTTGCAGGAAGAGTTTAGATATTTACAAACATTTCCTATTGAAAAGATAAGCCTTTTAAGCAAGAAAATTCTTGAAAAGAATCATCCTGCTTTAGATATCACTGCTAATATTACTGTTAATAAAAATAGTAATTACAAATAGACACCACTAATTTGAGCAGCTACTATATGCTTTATATAATCTTCACAACCACTAATGAAAATGGGATTCTTATCTCGGTCTATAGATAAGAAAAATGAGACCCATATTAAACAAGTAACTTTTTCAAAGTCACATAGTCAGTATGCTCAAATTATATTCTTTTCAAGATTCATGTTGTGTGTGTGTGTGTGTGTGTGTGTGTGTGTTCCATCTGAGAAATCTCTGCCAAACATGAGGTAGAAAGATTTTTCTATGTTTTCTTATGGAAATTATTTTAGCTTTAGATCTTACATTTTAGATCAATAATGCTTTTTTTTTTTTTTTTTTTTTTTTTTTTGAGAGAAGAGAGAGAGAGAAACTGTGAAATGGGGATGGGGGAGGGGGAGAGAGGGAGAGAGAGAATTTCAAACAGACTCCACATCCAGCATGGAGCCAGACCTGGGGCTCAATCTCACAACATTGGGGTCATGACTGGAGCTGAAATCAAGAGACGGATGCTTAACTGACTGAGCCACCCAGGCTCCCTGCACCAATTATTTTTTTATATGATCTGAGATAGGTGTTGAATTTCATTATTTTGCATTCAGATCTGAAGTTTTTCAATTTCATATGTTAAAAGGACTATTCATTCCCATTAACTTACCTTGGCACTTTTATCAAAATCCAATGGACCATATATGTGTGGGCCTAGTTATAGATTCAATTCTGTTCCTTTATTTAATTTGTCTGTCCTTAAATTAATATTACACTGTTTCATTTAGTATAACTTAATGCAAGTTTTGAAATCAAGTAGTGTGAATCCTCCAAATTTGGGAATATTTTAAATTTTTCAGGGTAATCTAAGTCTTTTTAATTTCCATATAAATTCTAAAATCAGTTTGTCAATTTCTATGAAAAAAATCAAAGCCACAATGAGATATCACCTTACACCAGTCAGAATGGCTAAAATTAACAAGACAGGGAACAACAAAAGTTGACGAGGATGTAGTGAAAGGGGAACCCTCTTACACTGTTGGTGGGAATGCAGGCTGGGACAGCCATTCTGGAAAACAGTATGGAGATTCCTCGGGACATTAAAAATAGAGCTACCTAATGACCCAGCAATTGCACTGTTGGATATTTACCCCAAAGATACAGACGTAGTAAAAAGAAGGGGCACTTGCACTCCAATGTTCACGACAGCAATGTCCACAATAGCCAAACTGTGGAAAGAGCCGAGATGTCCTTCAACAGATGAATGGATAAAGAAGATATGGTTCATATATACAATAGAATACTACTCATCCATGAGAAAAGATGCATATCTATCATTTACATTGACATGGATTGAACTGGAAGGTATTATGCTAAGTAAAATAAGTCAATCAGATGGTTTCATTCATATGTGGAACATAAGGAATAGTGCAGAGGACAACAGGAAAGGGAGAGAAAACTGAATGGGAAGAAATCTTTGAGGGAGAAAAACCATATGAGATTCTTGACTCCAGGAAACAAACTGAGGGCTGTAGAAAAGGAGGTGGACAGGGGGATGGGTTAACTGGGTGATGGGGATTAAAAAGGGTACAAGATATGAGGAGCACTAGGTGTTATAGTCAACTAATGAATCACTGAACATTATATCAAAAACTAATGATGTACTATACCTTGCTTAATTGAATTTAAATTTTAAAAAAATGGGGAAAAAAAGCCTGCTGGGGTTCTGATGAGAATTGACATTTTTATCAAAATTGAGTCTTCTGATCCATAAACTCAGTGTTGCTTTCTAGTTATTTGCCTTTATTAATTTCTTTCAATAATATATAATTTTTCACTGTAATGGTCTTGCATATATGTTTAAAAATTTTATTCCTAAGTATTTGATGTATTTTATGCTACATAAATAGTATTTTTAACTTCAATTTCCAGTTGTTTGTTGCTTGTATATAAAAATACAATTAATTCTCGTATATTGACTTTGTATCCTTTTCCATATTCATTAACATAATGTTATGACCATTTCCTTTTTTAGGAAAGGAATCTTCCTAGTTTTAACACAATAAAGGACATCAATTGCTGTTTAAATGATTCAACCAATCTTGCAGTCCTGGTTTAAGTCCAAGTTGGTAATTACATTCTATTATTTTTTCATATTTCTAGATTTGAACTTACTAATGTTTTGCTGATGATTTTTCCATCTATAATTATGAGACATTTTGATCTGTAGTTTCTTATCTTGTGTCTTTCTAAAATTTTTGTATCAAGATATAAGAGTAATATTGACTTCATAAAATGAGCTTAGAAGACTATCGTCTTAATTTCTGGAAGAATTTGTAAAATGTCGCTATGATTTCTTCATTAAATGTCTAAAGAATTTACCAGTGAAGTCAAGTAGTCTTGGAAGTTTCTTTGTTAAAAGATTTTTAACTACAAATACTACAAATTCAGTGTTTTAAATAAATACAGGACTATTCAGATTATATATCCCTTCTTGCATGACGTTTGGCAGATTCTATTTCCTAAGAATTTTTTCCCTATAAGTTGTCAGATTTATAACCATAAAATTGCTCATTATATTTCCTTACTATTTTTTAAAATATCATTTTAAGGTCTGTAGTAATGTTAGCTTTTTTCATTCCTGATATCTGCAATTTCTACATCCTCTTTTTCCTTAGTTTGGCTAAATACTTATTCATTTTTTTAATCTTTTCAAAGAACCAACTTTTGGTTTTGTTTCTGTTATTAGCTTTGGTTTTTTTCTATTTTATTGATTTTGCTCTCATCTTTTTATTCCTTCCTTCTTTCCTTTATGTTTAAATTATCTTTTGTTCTTATGGAGTCTTAAGTGGAAGATTAGATTATTGGAGTTAGCCCCTTCTTTCCTTTTCTCTCTGCTTTTTTTTTTTTTTAATCCAGCCTTATTGAGATGTAATTGACATTCACATTGTTAAACTTTAAGGCATACTGTGTGATGGTTTGATACATATATATTATGAAATACCACAATAAGGTTCATTAACACATCCTTAACCTCACATAATTAACATTTTATTATTTTATTATTATTATGAGAACATTAAAGCTCTACTCTTAGCAACTTTCAAATATATAACACAGTATTGTTAACTATAGTCACCATATTGTACATTATATTCCCAGAAATATCCTTTGCATCCTTTGGCCAAAATTTCCTTATTACTCCCACTTTTCATTTTCTTTGTTTCGCCACCCATCAATGGATACTAGGTTATTTCCTTATCTTGGTTGTTATAAATAAAGTCACAATAAACATGGTTATACAGATATCTTTTCAAAATAGTGATTTCATCTTCCTTAGCTATATTCTCAGAAATGTGGTTGCCAGATCATATAGCCGTTTGGTTTTTAATTTTTTGAGGAAACACCATACTCTTTTTCACACTGGGTATACTGATTAACATTTCTACCAACAGTGCACATGGGTTCCCTTTCCTCCACATTCTTGCCAGCATGTGTTATTTCTTGTCTTTTTGATAATAGCCATTCTCATAGATGTGAGATGGTATCTTATTGTAGTTTTGATGTACATATTTCTGATGGTTAATGATGTTGAGTATCTTTTCATGTATAAATTGGCCATTTTTATGTCTTCTTTGGAAAAAATGTCTGCTTAGTTGTTTTTTAATCAGATTGTTTGGGTTTTCTGCTATTGAGTTGTATGGATTCTTTATATATTTTAGATATTAGTCCCTTATCAAAAGTATAGTTTGCAAATATTTCTTTCATTCTGTAGTTTGACTTTTCATTTTGTTGATTGTTTCCTTTGTTGTGCAGAAGATTTTTAGTTTGAAGTAGTCTCAGTTGTTAATTTTTGGTTTTGTTGCTTGTGCTTTTGGTGTCATACACCCCCCAAAATTGTCTTTTTTTTTTCTTTTGTAATAAAACCATTTGACTCTATACATTTGGAATTCAGCAGCTCTTTGGTTGAATCCCCCCAAATTTAATATGTTGTATTTTTATTATCATTCAATTCAAGATATTTTCTAATATACCTGTTATTTATATTTTACCTATGGGATTATTTGGAAGTGCATTGTTAAATTTCCAAATATTTAGGGATTTTCCAGGTATCTTTCTGATATTAAATTCTAATTTGATTTATTTTGGTCTAAATGTCATAAATTATATGGTTTCATTTCTTTATCATTTTTGGCATTTTGAATGGCATTTTGAATGGCCCAGAAAAAATGTTCTTAATTACTGCTCCATATGCATTTAAAAAAGATGTATATTTTGTTACTGTTTGCTGAAATAGTCTATAAATGTCAGCGAGATAAAGATGGTTAATAGCATGGCCCACGTCTTCCTACTGATTTTTTTTTTTTTTGTCTATGTCTTTATGAGGAGAGAAATGTTGAAATCTCCAACCATAACTGTGTATATCTCTTTATTCATTCAGTTCTATCAGTTGTTTTGTTTTTTTTTCTCAAACGTTTTGGAGGTCTAGTTTTGAAAAATGCATATTTAAAATTATTAAAATTCCTGGATTAAATAATTCCTTTATTTTGTTGTTGTTGTTCAAAAATTGAAGCAAGCTTTATTTTCTGCTGTTCAATTTACAAACATTTTTGTCAATCAGTAACTTTGGTCAAATGCTCCAAATAATATATTTTTTTGTAGTTAAGATATTCTTTTTTTTTTCATTTTATTTTATTTTATTTCTTTTCAGTGTTCCAAAATTCATTGTTTATGCACCACACCCAGTGCTCTGTGCAATACATGCCCTCCATAATACCCACCACCAGGCTCACCCATCCTCCCACCTCCCTCCCCTCCAAAACTCTGTTTCTCAGAGTCCACAGTCCCTCATGCTTTGTCTCCCCCTCCAATTTCCCCCAACTCACTTCTCTCCACCTCCCAATGTCCTCCATGTTATTCCTTATGCTCCACAAGTAAGTGAAACCATATAATTGATTCTCTCTGCTTGACTTATTTCACTCAGCATAATCTCTTCCAGTCCCGTCCATGTTGATATAAAATATAGTCCTTTAGCATTATGTAATGTCCCTTTATATCTCTTGTAATGTTTCTTATTCTGAAGTCTACTCTGTCTAATGCTAATATACCTGCTTCACCTTTATTTAATTAGTGCTTATATGATATATCTTTTTCCATCATTTAACTTTGAATCTATCTATATCTTTATATGTAAAGTGAGTTCTTTGTAGACAGACCATAGGTGGATCTTGCTTTTGTTGATCCAGTTTAATAATATCTAGATTGCTTTTGTTTGTTTATTTATTCATCCATTCATTCATTCATTACTTCTTTTTTTTTTTTTTTTTGAGAGAGAGTAAGGGGCAGAGGGAGGGAATCTTAAGCAGCCTCTACACTTAGCATGGAGTCCAATGTAGAACTTGATCTCATGACCCTGAGATCATGACCTGAGCTGAAATCAAGAGTCAGACTGAGCTATCCAGGTGCCTCAATAATATCTAACTTTCAAATGGTGTGTTTGCACCATTTATATTTAATAGAATGATCAATAGGTTTGTTTTAAATCTACCTTTTTCCTTTTTTTCCTTCTTTTCAAAGACTTCTTTATTTATTTTAGAAAGAGAGAGTAAAATTGTGGGGGAAGGGCTAAGAGAGAGGGAGAGAGAATCTCAAGAAGATTCCATGTTGAGCACCAAGCCTAGTGCAGGGCTCAATCCAAGGACCTGAGATCACAAACTGAAACTAAGTGTCTGACACTTAACTGACTGTGCCACCCAGGTGCCCCAAAGCTACCTTTTTACTATTTGCTTTCTGAATGTGCCAAATATTCTTTGTTTTTTTTTCTTTTTTTTTCCTGCCTTCTTTTAGATTAAATGAATATTTTCTGACTTAGTTTTACTCCACCATTGGCCTATTAGTTATAGCTTTTTATTTTCCTTTTTAATGTTTTCTCTAGGATTTACATTTTACATCTTCAACTTCTCACCACACATTTTCCAAAAGTATATAATTTCAATATGTTTTAAGAACCATGGAATATTATCTTCTTCCACTAATTCATTGTTATTATTTTTATATTTTTTACCCTTATGTTATAAATACCACAATATATGGTGTTATTATTCTTGTTTTATACACTCAATTATCTTTTTAAAGTGTTTTAAAAACAGGAAAAAAAGTGTTTTAACATCTTTTCATGTGTCTTGTTCAACATCACTCATCATCAGGGAAATACAAATCAAAGTCACAATGAGATACTATTTCACATATATCAGAATGTGTAAAATTAACAACACAAGAAACAATAGGTGTTGGCGAGGATGTGGAGAAAAGGGAACCCTCTTGCACTATTGGTGGGAATGAAAACTGATGCATCCACCCCAAAATAGTATGGAGTTTCCTTAAAAAAGTTTAAAATAAAACTTCCCTACAACCCAGCAATTACACTATTAGGTATAGAACCAAAATATACAAAGATGCTGATTCAAAAGGGTTTATTCACCCTGATGTTTATAGCAGCATTATCAACAATAGCCAAACTGTGGAAAGAGCTCAAATGTCCATCCATTGATGAATGGATAAAGATGATGTAGTATATGTATACAATGGGAAATTACTCAGCCTTCAAAAAGAATGAATCTTGCCATGTACAATGACATGGATGAAGCTAGAGCTTTGTATTATGCTAAGCAAAATAAGTCAGTCAGAGAAGGACAAATACCATATGATTTCAGTCAGATGTGGAATTCAAGAAAGAAAGCAAATTAACATATGGGAGGGGGGAAATAAAGAAAAAAGAGAGAGGGAAACAAACCATAAGAGACTCTTGAAGGTAGAGAATAAACTGAGGATTGATAGAGGGAGGTAGATGGGGGGATAAGCTAGATGGGTTATGGGCATTAAGGAGGGCACTTGTTATGATGAGCACTGGGTATTATATGTAAGTGATGAATCACTGATTTGTACTCCTGAAACCAATATTGTATGTATGCTAGCTAATAAGAATTTAAATAAAAATTTGAAAAAAGAAAAAGAAAAAAAGGAAGGTCAATTTGCTTTACTCAAGTCTACAGATTCAAATGTTAATCTCATTCAGAAACCATCCTCACAGACATATCCAATAATGATTTTAATAATAATAAAACTCAATAATAATACATAATGTTTAACCAAATATCTGAGCATCTCATGGCCCAGTTAAATTGACACATAAAATTAACCATTGCACAATTTTCTTCTTTTGAGATTGTATGACTTCCTCCTCATTTTGCTGTGCTCTATCAGAGGCAAATCTTTTGTAGACCTCCTCTCTTTAGAGAGGCTTATCATTCTTTGAAATTCAGTGATCCTAGTTTCTTTGCAACTTCAGTCCTCTGATGAGAACAAATAAATTATGACTTTATAGATGATCTCATATTTTTGTTGTTAGATTAGGAGTAATCTATATCCAAAGTAGAGGCAGCTTTCCCCAGTATTCCCAACATTCAGACTAAAAAGTTTTTGAACCAAGACATGTTTATTAAACACCTGTCAGTTTTGGTTGTTTGTTTGTTTTACAATAACAGGAAAGGCAAATGATGATGCAATGTCTCTACTCTTAAGGCTTTACAAATCTAATGCATGAAAATGATGAGTTTGCAACACTAATTCTAATAGTTCAGCAAGAATAATTAAATATAATTCTTTAAGCTAAGAAGCCAGAACATTTAATCTACAAAAAATAGCTTTGCTGACTCAAATTTTGCATAGAGCCAGTCCTATGTTGCTCAATATCAAAATAATACTAACATGGTTTATGGTATACTTTTGTCTCTAGATTTTTCACATGTAGAATATTTGTAATAGCTTTGTCTTATGTTTGTCATCATTTGTAAGAATAAAATTAAGCTTCCTTATTTTTTAGATAATCATTCTAGGCTCCCTAAATTTTATTCCTAAATTTTAATAAGCTAACATCATGCTTAACATTTTCTTGTTCTTTATGAAGTGTATTAGAATTATTAGCTAAAATGTAATGGCCTTCAACTCATGGTAAAGATGCACCTCGTTTTTTTGTTGAATAAAAGTGTGGAAATAAGAAGGTAGTTTGTCAGATGGCTCCATTTTATATTAAAGTTTTCCTCATAATTAATATAAAAAATTAACCCACTTCCCACATCAAATACTATTTATATCTTACTGTTGAAGAGTTTAGTAAAATAACAATTGATTATTTTTTTTAATTACATGTTTTAAATAAGCAGAAACTTACTAGTTTCAACTTTGGCCTCATATTATAAAAATATGTTTTTAAAAGTTCAAGATGCAAATATTCTCTGGAACCTTAAGAAATTCAAAGGTTCTTGGCACAGTGCCTATAAATGTATTATAAATAAAATAATCTTACCCTTATATCCTTTCCCGAGTCCAAGGGTGGTAATAAAGGCAGGGAAAAAGACAAAGGCCAAAGGACTAGTAGCAGTAGCTCTGTAGTTCCTAAATCAACAATGAAAAACTTTATAAACTAAAACTAGCAGAAAAAAAGCATACTTTACATCCTAATAGGGAAAAGGGGAGCTGCATCGTAATGGATCATACATGTTTATAATTAGTCAGATTCATATGAGCAAACACATGAAAAAGGAAAGTGTTTCTTTAAAAGAAAATACAGGTGGGGCACCTGGGTGGCTCAGTAGGTTAGGCCTCTGCCTTCAGCTCAGGTCATGATCTCAGGGTCCTGGAATGGAGCCCCATATCAGGCTCTCTGCTCAGCGGGGAGCCTGCTTTCCCCTGTCTCTCTTTCTGTTTGCTTCTCTGCCTACTTGTGATCTCTCGCTCTGTCAGATAAATAAATAAAATCTTTAGAAAAGAAAAAAGAAAAAGAAAATATAGGAAAATATTCCATTGGTAGGGGATAATAAATTATTTAAAAAATTACATAAACCTCAGCAGGTATAAACCATGTAATAATCCCCTCACATCTGGAGAATTCTATTAAATAATTCAGAATATATATTTTCTCCAATATATGAACTGTGTCCCCACCAAAATCTCCACCACTTTCAACTGTTTGTTGTTCCTGTTATGGATGTGGTGCAAAATTCAAATCTACAATTAACCAAAGAGAAGTACCTGAAAAAAAAAATGATTCTTTCCTCCCATCCCCAGTACTATAGCCAAGAATGGCCTGAGTATGAAAATCATTACAATTTCAATGCCTTAGAATTTTCCGATATCCCACTGAAGATTAAACTGTTTTATAAAATTTTTATTTCAAAAATTTCTTTCAGCTTCTCTAAGAATTATTCAAGAATTATTCATTAAGAAGTAACAGCATCAAGGAAATTTTGTGGGCAGTGGCCAACTTCCACTTGCTCTTCTCCCTCTGTTTTCCCTGTTAACAGGCAGTGGAAAGATGTCAGTACAATTGGTATTCCCTAATGGGAAAATTTCCCACTCATTCAAAACTGTTCAGCCGACTCAGTACAGAACAAACTCATGGTCATGGGTCAGCGCCCACAGTTCTTTGCTGTTTGTCTTGTTATTTTTTAAACTACAATATATGATGATTGCCTTCCGAATTTCCATTTTCTGAAGACAGTATTACAAATTTATTTCAACTATTCTGATGTAGAAAGCTAATTAAGTAAACTAGTTCAGCAACTGATCACATTTCACTAATTTCAACCATCTGCCTCAACATTTGTTCCTATGTACACCAGCTTTCATAGCTTCATTCCTCTAATAGCAATTAATGAAACTGTTAATAAGCTACATATATCATACAATGTTGTAACATTTTACCAAAGGATAACACTAGGAGATAAATTACATTTAACAATTGTAGAAAAATGACTCTGATTATCAAATGTTGTACAACATCAACTAGTTTTCTCCTTAACTCATGCTTCTCAATTAATTCCCAATTAATTTAACACACATTCTATGTATAATTTTTAATTTTAAACTCTTGGTCAGATATGCCATCTATTTTTACAGGCTCTCTGCTTATATGAGACACATTTTAATGAAACACAACCTCTGCACAAATTACTAAGCCTTGATTTTATTTTCATTTACATTCTGAAGTTCACTGTGGGTTTTTTTTCCATAAGAATTACTTTCAATTATTATGGAATGCATAAAGATGCAAACTATACTGTTACCCAGGTTTTGTCCTGTATTCAAAGAACAGTACATTTATATTATGATTCTAATTTTTAAAATGAGATTAATTTTTAAACACCTTGAATAAAACAGTGCATTGAAAAACAACAGATTAATGGCTTTGATAAAATAAGCCCTATCAAACTTATTTAATCTTTTATAATAGCTTGTTGGCTCTAGTAACATTTGTACAAATAAAAAAACATAAAACATCATTTGAGTTTGCCAAAGATTTAGAGTTTATTTTCATGGTGACTGAGAAAAAAAATCAAGAAAAATATATTAACATGTCTTTAATACATTTTTATGAAATACACAGTGAATGCTGAAAGTTCACCTCATCAATACTAAGTAGCCCTCTCTAGCCACTACTCTCATTGAAATATACACCCATATGCATGTACTCACCCATACCCACAATTAACATACTGTTACAGAGGGAAAAACCCTGGCTATCATAATCTATCCCAGACATTTTTACAAAGCCACAAAATAGAAATAATATTACACATTTCTCCTCCAATAAGTTGTTTGGATAACGTAGCCCAAAGCCAAGAATTTTCAAGATGTTTTTATCAATTTCTAGTGAGTGATATGAACAAGAAAATATATCTGAAATCATAATGGCAAAAGAATTTTTGGTTAACATCATAAAAGTCAAAGTATGACCATCAGGTTAGATAGTTACTTGACTAGAGACCTCACTCGTATTATCTGTGCACAGCTCATCAGTTGTTCATAATCCTTCCCTGCTCTTCACTTAACTTGCAGATTACGTTGTCCTGTCACAAACTTAAAACTAACCTACTGAGAACACCTGTACATACATCTCGTGGAAAGTTACTTTTTAGATTTTGCTTGATACTATCATTTATAGAGATAAACAAGTATATATTGATATAGTTAAGTTTGGAATAAATGTTGAAGGACTATAATGTGCTATGCAGTCTTGGTTTTCCTGTGTTTTGCCTATTTTTTAATAGCAGCAATTCTTATGGAAACTACTGCTACTGAAATAGCCCAGAGAAGAATAATAAAAATAGTTCAAAAATAGTCATTAAATTCTTGGAAGAATGATGAACAGGAATTGGAGCCATACCAGAAATATTAAGCTCAAAATAATAATATAAGGCCTTTAAACTTGAGCATTTTATTATATAAATATGTTTTATTTTACAATTGCTTGCATAACTAAAATAATTAGGTTGAAAATCCCCTAAACTGAAGAGGCAGTGGAACTGAGAAGCACTACCCTTTTCAATTCATAGGAGAATAATCCCATCCAAGTTTAGAATTCATTGAAATTACTTTAGCTGTAAATTACTTCATCGATTGTATCCATATAATTTCACTCCTTAAAATTAAAAAAAAATCTTTTATATCTCCCATTTCATCCTAAGAAACATTCACTCTTAATTGTTGTGCCTACAATACTGAAAGCAAGGCCTACTAATCACAATCCTGTAATTTCTCAATAACTTAAAAACAGAACTAAAATTATACACCATGCCCCAATGAAAGAAGCTGTGCATGTACCATAGGGAAAGACAGACCCTCTCCCTTACGTCAAAAGAAGGAAAGGAAGGAATGAAGGAAGGGAAGGAGGAAGGAAAAAACATTTTGTGGTTATATATTACCCAAATATCACACCCAAAGTCAAAACTTAATCTATCTGCATTTCACTAAGGACCATGTCAATGATGAATGAGTAAGAATTCAACAATGTCCAGTTCAAGACAGTATCACCCCAGACAAGCCACAATGCATCTCATAGACTGAGTATTATGACCCAGAGCAATTTGTGTTTCAAAAGGTGTAGCTCAAGTGCCCTCAATAGTTATTCAACACATATGAGAGCTTTTAGGTTTCGTTCACCATTTTCTAACGTTGTTTACAATCACAATCCTTCCATTGTTTGAAATATTCTACCTTTTTTTTCTTTCCTTTTTCTTTTGGAATTTTTCTCCCTTTTTAAAAATTTCTTTCTATTGCAAGAAACCTATGGAGTGCTTCATGTTAATTTTCCGTAAAAACTTTTTATAAAAGGCATACAAAGGAAAGGAAGACAAAGAACCAATCCATTAAGAAGACAATAATGGGAAAAAAATAAGCAATTTGGCACAACCTAAAATAGTTGCAATTTTTTTTAATGTAGCAAAGGGTGGTTGCCATATTTCAACATCAACTTAAGCTGTGAAGTCTCTTGCACCCAAGGCCAAAAAACGAAGATGAAAATACTGTTTTTGACTGCTCTCATTATTCAGTCTTATGATGGCGCTTCCTGTGGTGAGGAGCAGAATACAAGCAGCACCAGTAATCATAACAGAGGCCCTCAAATTAGCTGGTCCCCTAGACATAACGGAGTCCTGAGTTCTTTCTGGTTCTGTCCCTCTTTCCTAAACTAACCTCTTAATCTTGACCTTAGTAACCTGGACTGCGGATAAAAGTAGAGAACCACACCGCAAAATTCAACAAGTACCACTCAATGATTGGCAGTGAGAAATCTGGTTTTAAAGAATTCATAGATCTGGATCTAACTCTGCAGGCTTGCAATGAGTAAAAACCTCAGACCCTACCCTTTCCCTTTACCACCATTCCAAACATAGCCACTCAACAGTCATATTTCTTTGAGTTGGTGAGACACGAATTCCAAATTAATGACTTTTCTCATCAGCAATCTACTGTTTTCCAACCAAACCTCCAAAGATTCAAATGTATCATTTGGAAAACAAGTAACAAAATCTAATATGCCTAGCATTATCAGGAAGATCAACTATTTAGCATGGATTTTGAAGCAAATCCTTTTAGCAATATCACTCTTTGAAAACCAACTTCTTTTTTTTAAAGAAGATAACTTCTGTAATGATAACTTCAGAGGATATCATTTTGATTATAAATTATTGAGCCTAGGAATTCATGAGACATGTAAGGTCCCTTGTTCTGGGTAAATTGTCCCTAATACACTTCTCCTTTACACAAGGAGTTCTCTAGCCTTCTTTGAAATCAGCTGTTATTTCTCATGGTTTTCACTATATTACTAATTTTCATCTGTTATCCATCTGTATATAATTGTCTGGGTAAGATTTTGAAAGTGTGCCAACCTCTTTTCTGGAAAAAATCTGGACTCTCATTTATCATTTAGAGTGTTTTTTTTTTTTTTCATTTACTCCCTGGTTCATAATTTGGTTCCAGATTATGGACTAAAATCTGCCTTCTGGACCCATTGGGATTCATGGTATTGTATATGTTATTGGTGCTTTCCCAGAGAGCATCATATGTTTAAAATAATTTGGCTTAGGTTACCATAAATAAGAGACAATAACGTCCCAGGAGATAATATATAGCTTATTAGCCTTATAGATATGTAAAGAGCCTTGAAATTTCATTCTCATAGGCATCTTGGGTTTCCAACCAAAAAATCCACTTAAATGAGAAAAACATATTCATTTCTCTCATGGTTAGCTCTGGCTCTTTAATCCAGGCCAACTCAAATACATACACATACCACAAACCATTAACACAAACCATAAATATCCACAAAAGTTTACAGCTTTTCTCCTTAGCCTCCTCTTACTTATTCCCAATCAATTCCCTCATTTCATCTTTACTAAGCCCCAGTCTTTTGATCTGTTGCTCTAAACTTTATTTCTGCTTCTGGTATTTGAGTTTCAGCTTTTCCAGTGAGCTGGGATGTTCTGGCTTTTGACTCCATGGGTAACCTGTGATAGAAATCCCTTGCTATGGCTCTATGATTTCTTTAAACATGTATTTCAATCACATCACAGGAGTAAGTTTGCAGAAATTTAGTCGGAAACATGTGAACAGAAAGTTAGTAATTGCTTAATAAGAATATTTAACTCTTTTCAAAACCATGAAAATTGCCAACCTGCGGACTACTCTATAAGGGAATACAACAGGATGTCGAGGGAACTTTTCCTATTGTTGTGGGAATTCTGCTGAAGTCCCAATGATGAAAATCATAGGCAAGAAGCATATTCACCTTCCAAAAAAAAAAAAAAAACAACAACTTGAATTACACCTATGCTAAATTTAAAATGGCAGAAATGATGTAACAATTTTATTGATCAAAATGACTGACTTCCTGCCTCTACAGAGTGGAAAATAAATTGGAAAGGGGATTTGAGATGGATCATAATATGAAGAGTGTTGTGTCATTCATTTCCTTTCCCCAACATATAAAGAGAAAGGAACTGCTTCCCACCCTTGAGCAAAAAAGACTGGAGTGTCTGAAATTCAGACAGACATTTAACTTTACAGCTAAATATTTGCTAAACTAAGGAGATATTAGGGAACCAGAAGTGAGTGACATGATGAGGTGATTGCAGAGTTTGTAAAGTGTGCCAGGGACACTGGGAACATCGGCGAGCAAAGAGATTGGAATCGGTTCTTACTTGGAAAATTTTGAAGGCAAGGATCTTGGTGGATTGTGAGAGGAGACAGTTCAGCTATGAGATCAACCTGTCCTTTTCAGCAGTTGGTGTGCTTAGAAAGCCTAAGTCTCCTTAGGCCAAATGATCACTACTTAGATAAAGGAGATAGGTTCAAAGCAAGTCTATAGGATTCTGTCCAAGATGGCTACATTCTGGGCTGAGGAACCCCATTGGAAGTGGCTAATTGATATGTTCTCCTGGGGTTAGGAAGTAAAAGAGGTCAGGCAGAGTCAACACTGTGTCAGAGAATGGGAGCAGGCTCAGAACAAATTGAGAGCCTGTCATATCATATTACCCTGACCTGGCAAAATCATCATGTGTTCTGGACAAGGGGCAGATGACTGTTTGCCAATGATTTAAAAATTTAGTATATTTAGTGTGAATTTCAGATGATAAATCGTAATAAATTTTTAAATGTAAGTCTTAAAAATCCATGATGGACTCTGCTGCAGAAACAGGTTTATGCTTAAAATAACACCAAAAAATCATGTGTTGGAGCATTCTAGCACATTTTATACTATCAATATCCTATGCCTGATATGGCTCTGAAGGCTGTATAGTGAACAGAAAGAAAGAAATGTGAATATAAAAGCCGTAAGTCATTTTTCACATAATGAAATAAAGCCTTAATTTAATGTTAACAAATAGAGATATTTCAAGTAATAACTTAGACATTTGAAAACAGATATTGAGGAGAGTTCCTGGAAAACAATGTGGAAATCTTGGCAATACTCTCAAATTGATAGACTATCACAACTCAAGACAAGGACTCAGCCAAAGTGGCCATCCTCACTCATCCATTAACAGACAGTGAAAGACTTTGGAATTTATGTCAAGATCAATCAAAATACTAAATGTGAACATTTCTCTCCTTTCTAAAAATAACCATCTGACTTAATACAACAAACCCACTGAATACATGAAAAGACAATCCAAATCTGACTTTTTTTTTTTTTTTTTTTTTTTGGATTTTGTTTATTTACTTGAGAGAGAGAGACAGAGATAGAGACAGAGAGTAGGAGCTGGGAGGAGAGGGAGAAGCAGGCTCCCAGCTGAGCAGGAAGCCTGATGTGCGACTCGATCCCAGGACCCTGTGATCAGGACCTGAGCCAAAGGCAGACACTTAATTGCCCGAGCCACTCAGCACCCCTCAAATCTGACATGTTTAAGGAAAAATTAAAAACAATACCTTTGAAGCTGAAGTGGTATTCTGAAAACAGGAAGATAGAGATCAAAATGTACATCATTTAGAAGAAGGGGAACACTTTTAAATTTGAACAATTTGATCATGTGGTGAAATCTTCCATTATGAACTGCATGTCTTCGAATACTTTCAAAATCTACTGTTTCTATTCTAGGCACAATTCTTCCAAGTTTAGATCCTCCTCAAATGTCATGATTTTGATTTCTAAAATGATCTTGTTTAGATGTAGCAAGCTGCATCTTCTTGCTTTCATTTTTTATGTTTATTTGAACTACTATGAAAGATCTTTTGAAGCAATACTTGGAATGTCTGAAAAAGAATCCAAATCATTTTGAAATTCACCTTAGATTCAACATTCTGTAGGAAAAAAAAAAATAAGAGGGAATAACATAGGTTACAGACTTGGAGTTTTTTTGCTTTTGTTCAACTTAGGATTTAACTGAACAGAGGATCTTTCCAAACTCTATATGTAGGGAGTTTCCTGTTCTTCCTGGTAAGAGAAGAGATTTTTTTATAGACATTTTTTTTATTAGAATCATATTCTCATTTTCTTCTCTCATATTTCTCATTTGTCTACTAAACTTATAGACGGTTGCTAGGTAATTAAAACATGTTTACATTTTCCGAGTCCTAGAAGCCGCTTTAAAAATATTTCAATGTTAGAGGTAAATAGTAACAACCACATCTTTAAATTAACATAAGAGTGGAAAGTAAATGTTATGATTATAGGTCCAGATTCCATTCAGGCATGTCTTGCTTTCCTTCCTTGTTTGCCAGTTAGCAATGTGTGGTACATTAGTGTGGCCCAGCTGAAGAAACACAATAGGCATGCCTGGGATAAAAATCAGCTGCAGAATGTAAAGCTTATATGGATTCTTTCCTTTCCAAAGATGTAGCAAGATACATCACACAGATGGGGGTTGGAGGAGAGCCCCAGTACCAACTCTTTTTCTGAATCCTTTATAACTAAGGAATGATTACTTTTCTACCATTGTGTCCAAATGATACAAGAAAAATACAAAAAAAAATAATTTTGCATGTGTTAGGTACCACCTACATCTGCCTACAGATCTTCATGACGCAGATTGAGAACAACCTGCATATGTCACTAGACAGAGGGGGTTGGAGCTCAGAGCACAAATCCCATTGGCAAGGATGTATTTTAGTGGGTTGAATTACACCCATTTGATAAACAACATTTGGGATCACCACAGGGAGGGCTTGGAAAGAGAGAGCCTGCTCACGAAGAGATGCTGATACCTGGGAAGAAGCAGGGAGGAAGTGTGGCAGAACAAAACCCATTTAACTATTGGTGATGGGTTTTCCAGCATGAGACTTGGCTGTCCATTGCCCTTGAAAGAAGTTGCATAGATATTGATATGCCCAGATAAAAGAAAAAAAAATGCTCATTCTTCAAATAACTTCTTTCATTTAAAGTTGTTCTTCAAATAACTCATAATACCTATAGGATTCTACTGCAAAAGACTATAACACAAACTTCAGAGAATTTTACAGTCTTCTGGGATAGAATCTTTTCACAAATTCAGTTGGGTTAAAAATAATTCCACTTCTGAGTCTGTCTAAAATTTTGCATTCGGCTAGGTGAGTTAGCTAAGATTTATCTTTGAAGTTTATTTCAGATCCTACACTGTGCCATATATATGAATGCAACTGATTTTTTTTCAATTGACCTCTTTCATAGCAATCTTGTTACATTAACTTACAAATTATAATAACTTATCAATAGATGGCTCTAATTTTTTTATTTATGCAATCATATTATCTAAAATACAATGACAATTGCATTTCTTCCCAACTGTCTTGGATACTGTGGATGAATAAATGAAAAAAGAGAAAAAGGAAAGTTCTTCAGATACTTGCAGATCATAAAATGGTCTCCTAAAATAATAATAATAATAATAATAATAATAATAATAATAATAATAAATAAATAAATAAAATAAAATGGTCTCCTGCTACAAAATTCTTCCCTTCTTGAGTGGTGGAATGCACAGACACTAGAGGTTTCAGACTGGGTTCACTACAGTATCTGGAATACCCTGACATTAAATATGGTAGCTATTTCTATATTAAAATGAAATAAGAAACTCTCTTTGAAAAGAAAGGAAAGAGAAAAGTGTACATTTCCACCAATTATAAAGTTCTCTAAATTAAATTTCCAATAGCAACTTGTTATTATGTCACTATCTTTTCATTTAAAAAAGATTATTATGTTTGAAAGAGGTGGAGGAAAGCAGAGGGAGTGTTTGGAGAAAATGATGTCTGTTATTTGACACAGCTCAGTTGTATACTTGATCATCCATAGTTTCTCATAAAGAGTCCTGAAGATAACCCTCTATACTTTAAAACTTTGTGCTCTTGGCCTGAACTCTGAAAAATATTTCTTTTTTTTTTTTAAGATTTTATTTATTTATTTGACAGAGAGAGATCACAGTAGACAGAGAGGCAGGCAGAGAGAGAGGGAGAGAGGGAAGCAGGCTCCCTGCTGAGCAGAGAGCCCGATGCGGGGACTCGATCCCAGGACCCTGAGATCATGACCTGAGCCGAAGGCAGCGGCTTAACCCACTGAGCCACCCAGGCGCCCCCCCTGAAAAATATTTCTATTAGTCTGGCCAAATATGTCCACTGCAAGCACTATAGACTGAGTTTCTCTACAAATAAATTACATATTCCTGTTTATTTGAAAAGCATTTCCTCCCTTGAGAAAAGGGAGGAAATCTTTGTATGGATAAATTGATTAGTTAAGCCTGTCCCACTCCAATTTTAAAGTATCATGAAGAGCTATATTTCAGCATTCAAAGATGTAGAGTTTCTCAGTTAAGTAGTGAGATATCCTTCATAGCAGAACAAGACAAATATTCTGTGTGACTAGAAAGTTTCTCCAGCTAATGATTAAAAGGAAATTTTAAAAAATGGGGACCAATATTTTATATAACTTGAAGGAAACAACAAAACAGAAACCAAGTCTGTTTGAGGGGCTTATGACATTTGGTGGTTATGCTGATACATTGTCCATATAAATGTCTAAGTATAAATTGACTGCAAGGCTGGCCTCTGTGTTCAAAAGACATAAAAATGTACTATAGGTAACTTAACACATGTAAAATTTACTTTTGCTGCAAGTGGAAGCATGTAATCAGGGCAAATTTATCAAAGAATAAATAATCATGGCACTTTTTACTCACTCCCCTCAACCCCCCAGAACTCAGTGTTGAGACTAAACTAAAGTCAAGAACAAGAATATCTTATTTTATTTTAGTTAATATGGACAATGTTATTGTGGTTTGCCAAACAGAACATTGAGCTGAATGGGGTATATGAACAGAAAGTGAAAAGCACAGGTTAAGGAAGAATGGAGTAACAGTCAAGATGAAAACAGACAAATATCATGTGCTTACACAGCACACAAAAGTATTGCATAACTCCAAGGACACCATTTTCAAAGAATAAAGTAGTGGAGTTTGCCAGAACCATGCAATGGTATTTCCTCTAGGAACTTGCCTAGTGAGGAAATATGAAATCATAGTCAAGATATTAAATGTTGCATCTGTTACAAAAAAAGGTTTGATCAGTGAAAAAGTTGGTTTCTGTCATTATAGTTGCTGTTCAAGACAGATCAGAATATTGTCAGACTGCAGTAGGGATTATTGACTTTGGCAATTCTTTCAAGCAGATCACTAAAATTTATAGCAAACTCTGAAATTGAAAAGAATGAAAACCCTGAATTTTAGCAAGGCAATTCCTCAGTGTAGCAATATCAGTGACCTCCTTGGGTTGAGTGTTTTAAGAAAAGGCAAAAGTCCCCTTTGCCCAGAATAGTCCCCAAGTCAGCCCACTAAGATGGCATTCCATCCATGGAGGCCTATCTTCAGTTTTGACACTAAAAAATTTTTTGTGGTAAAGGTATTTCTTTCTCCCCACTCTTTATTTGTTTCTACGGTCTTATTTTTTGAAAATTTGAAAATGATTTACATTTACACAAGAACTTGCACATAGCAGTTTATAGCAGCCTTATTCGTAATTGCCAAAACTTGAAAGTTACCAAGATGTCCTTTACTAGGTAAATAGATAATAAATTGAGATACATCCAGACAGTGGAATATTATTCAGCACTAAAAAATGTGAGCTATCAAGCCATAAAAAGACATGGAGGAAGCTTAAATGCACATTACTAAGTAAAAGAAGCCAATCTGGAAAGGCTACACGCTGTGTTATTCCAACTATTTGACATTATGGAAAAGGCAAAACTATGGAGACAGTAAAAAAAAAAAAAAAATCACTGATTTTCAGAGAGTGGGTGTGAGGAAGGATGAATAGGTGAGCACAGAGGTTGTTAGGACAGTGAAAATATGATCTTCTGGTATCACAGTTCTGTATGATACCACAGTAATGGATACATGTCATTATACATCTATCCAAACTCACAGAATGTGTACACTAAGAGTGAACTGTAATGTGAACTATGGAGTTTGAGTGATTATGATGTGTAGATGTAAGTCCATCATACGCACATTTCAATCACACAAGGTAGTATTCATGTATCTTGTCTCTGAAGTCTTTGGCCTTTATTATCTGGGAACTGTGGGATTCTGCCTGCTGACTAAATAGCAAATTATTGGGCTTAGTCTCCAATCTTTTTGTTGTTGTCATTATTGCTACAGACACTACTCCATAGTGTCATAATTGAAAACAAGGGATAATACTTAAACAAAACTCATTTATCAAAAATTTTAACATCAGGATAATAATAGCAACTGCCTTTTTTTCATGTGTCCCTTGGCCATTTGTATGTCTTCTTTGAAGAAATATCTATTCATATCTTCTGCCTATTTCTTGACTGGATTTTTTGTTTTTTGGGGGTGTTGAGTTTGAAAATTCTTTGTAGGTTTTGGATACTAGCCCTTTATCTGAAAAGACATTTGCAAATATCTTCTCCCATTTTGTCGGTTGTCTTTTGGTTTTGTCAAATGTTTCTTTTGCTGTGCAAAGCTTTTTATCTTGATGAAGCCCTAATAGTACATTTTTGCTTTTGTTTCCCTTGCCTTTGGAGACATGTCTAACAAGAAGTTGCTGCAGCCGAGGTCACAGAGGTTGCTGCCTGTGTTCTCCCCTAGGATTGTGAGGAATTGCTGTCTCACATTAGGTCTGTCATTGATTTTGAGTTTACCTTTGTGTACAGTGTAAGGAAATGGTCCAGTTTCATTCTTCTGCATGTGGCTGCACAATTTTCCCAACATCATTTGTTGAAGAGACTGTCTTTTTTCCATTAAATATACTTTCCTGTTTTGTGGAAGATTGGTTGACTATAGAATTGAAGGTCCATTTCTGGGTTCTTTATTCTGTTCCATTGATCTATGTATCTGTTTTTGTGCCAGTACCATACTGTCTTGATGATCACAGCTTTATAATATACCTCAAAGTATGGCATTGTGATGCTACCAGTTTTGGTTTTCTTTTCAAACATTCTTCTGGATATTCAGTCTTCTCTGGTTCTGTACAAATTTTAGGATTATTTGTTCCAGCTCTATGAAAGAGATCAGTAGTATTTTGATAGACATTGCATTGAATGTGTAGATTGCTTTGAGCAGTATAGACGTTTTAACAATATTTGTTCTAATCCATGAGCATGGAATCTTTTTACATTTCTTTGTGTCCTCTTCAATTTCTTCATAAGTATCCTGTAGTTTCAGAATACAGATCCTTTACCTCTTCGGTTAGGTTTATGCCTAGGTATCTTATGGTTTTGGGTGCAATTGAAAATTGGAAGGATTCTTTAATTTCACTTTCTTCTATCTCATTGTTAGTGTATAGAAATGCAACTAACTTCTGTGCACTGATTTTATATCCTAGCATGTTGCTGAATTTCTGTATGAGATCTAGAAATTTTGGGGTGGAATCTTTTGGGTTTTCAACATAAAGTATCATGTCATCTGGGAAGAGTGAGAGTTTGACTTCCTCCTTATTAACTTGGATGCCTTTTATTTCTTTTTGTTGTTTGATTGCTAAGGCAAGGACTTCTAGTACTACATTTAACAGTAGTGGTGAGAGTGGATATCCCTGTTGTGCTCCTGACCTTGGGGAAAAACTCTGTTATTCCCCATTAAGAATGGTATTCACTGTAGGCTTTTCACAGATGGCTTTTATGATATTGGGGTATGTTCCTTCTATCCCTATACTGCGGAGAATTTTAATCATGAAAAGATGATGGATTTTGTCAAATCCTTTTTCTGCATCAATTAAGATGATCATATGGTTCTCCTTTCTTTTATTAATATGATGTATCATGTTGATTGATTTGCAAGTGTTGAACCACCCTTGTAGCCCAGGAATAAATCCCACTAGGTCATGGTGAACAATCCTTTTAATGTACTGTTGGATCCTATTGGCTAGTATCTTGGCGAGAATTTTGGCATCCTTGTTAATCAGGGATATTGGTCTGTAATACTCCTTTCTGGTGGGGTCTTTGGTTTGGGGATCAAGGTAATGCTGGCCTAATAGAACAAGTTTGAAAGTTTTCCTTCCATTTCTATTTTTTTGAAACAGCTTCAGAAGAATAGGTATTAATTCTTCTTTAAATGTTTGGTAGAATTCCCCTCGGAAGCCATCTGGCCCCAAACTCTTTTTCAGGGGGAGGTTTTTGATTGCTGCTTCAATTCCCTTGCTAGTTATGGTTCTGTTCCCATTTTCTGTTTCTTCCTGTTTAAGTTTAGGTACTTTATTTGTTCCTAGGAATGCATCCATTTCCCGCAGATTGCCTAATTTGTTGGCATATAGTTGCTCATAATATGTTCCTATAATTGCTTGTATTTCTTGTATTTCTGCAGTGTTGATAGTAATCTTCTCTTTCATTCATAATTTTATTTATTTGGGTCCTTTATCTTTTCTTTTTGATAAGTTTGGCTAGGGTTTATCAAATTTATTAATTCTTTTTTTTTTTAAGATTATTTATTTATTTATTTGACAGACAGAGATCACAAGTAGGCAGAGAGGCAGGCAGAGAGATGGGGAAACAGTCTCCCTGCTGAGCAGAGAGCCTGATGCGGGGCTCGATCCCAGGACCCTGGGATCATGACCTGAGCCGAAGGCAGAGGCTTTAACCCACTGAGCCACCCAGGTGCCCCTCAAATGTATTAATTCTTTCAAAAAACCAGCTCTTAGTTCTGTTGATCTGTTCTACTGTTCTTTTGTTTTTATTTCATCAGTTTCTGCTCTAATTTTATTATTTCTCTTCTTCTGCTGGATTTAGGCTTTATTTGATCTTCCTTTTTCAGCTCAGTTAGGTGTAAGTTTAGCTTGTGTATTTGAGATTTTGCTTATTTCTTGAGAAATATGCTATATACTTCTCTCTTAGGACCACCTTTGCTGCATCCCAAAGGTTCTGAACAAAAAATCCAGTCAAGAAAAGGGCAGAAGATATGAAGAGACATTTCTCCAAAGTAGACATACAAATGGTCAACAGACACATGAAAAAATGTTTAATATCATTCAGCATCAGGGAAATACAAATCAAAACCATAATGAGATACTACCTCGGGCCACTCAGAATGGCTAAAATTAACAAGTCGGGAAACAGCAAATGTTGATGAGGATGTGGAGAAAAGGGACATCTCTTACACTGTTGGTGGGAATGCAAGCTGGTACAGCCACTCTGGAAAACAATATGGAGGTTCCTCAAGAAGTTACAAGTAGAACTACCTTACAACCCAATAATTGCACTACTAGGTATTTACCACAAAGATACAAATGTAGTGATCCAAAGGGGTACCTGTACCCCAATGTTTATAGCAGCAATGTCCACAATAGCCAAACTATGGAAAGAGCCCAGATGTCCATCGGCAGATGGATGGATAAAAAAGATGTGAGATATATAGATAGATATAGATGATATAAATATAGATATAGATATAGATAGATATAGATATAGATGCATGCCATCTGAAAGGATAAAATCTTACCCTTTACATTGACATGGATGGAACTGGAGGGTATAATGCTGAGCAAAATAAGTCAATCAGAGGAAGACAATTATATGGTTTCACTCAAATGTGGAATTTAAGAAGCCAAACAAAGGATCATAGGGGAAAGGAGAGAAAAGTAAAATAAGATTAAATCAGTGAGGGAGATTAACCATAAGAGACTCAACTATAGGAAAAAACTGAGGGTTGCTGGAGGGAAGGTAACTGGGTGATGAGCATTAAGGAGGGCACCTGATGTAATGAGCACTGGATGTTATATGCAACTGATGAAGTACTGAACTCCACATCTAAAATTAATGATACACTATATATTAACTAAGTGAATTTAAATAAAATGTTAAAGAAAAAAATATCATCTGGCATTAATTGCTACCCTAGCATATAATAAGCATCTACTATACGCCATACACAGAGCTAGGTGTTTTTACCCTACTTGTATCCAATTCTCACAACAAATTTAACAAATAGGCATTAAAATCCACAGTTTGCACATGAAGGTTCTGGGGTGTCTAAGATCCATCACAAGAAAACAACACAGCTGAGATATAAATTTAAGATTCAGTGACCTCAAACTCTGTCTGTGCTTTACTATACCAGGCTGTCTCCCTAAGAGAGTTTTGCACATATGGTTCTCTATTCAATGTTTTCATTTTTTACAAAAAATAAACACGGGGTAAATACTCATTTATTTTTATGCAACTAGACCTTTAATGCACAAAAGCACTAACAAACAGAACAATAAAGATGAAAGAAAACAAAGCAAATGATACCCAAAACTTGGCCATGTAAACCAGTGAACCTAGAACACTTCAGAAGAACAGCAGTACCCTGAGCAAGCCAATCGTATACCCATGAAGACCATTGTTGGCTTTCTTTCCTAAGATGGGCCTCCTCAGAGACAGACAAACACAAATCAGTAAATAAAGCTCCTTATTAAGTCAAATTCTGGTAACACTTTCAGTGGAGTTATGGGTGAAGGTACACATGAGAGGAAGGAAGTCATTTAAAGTTTTGATTTTATAAAATTTTATAATTTTTTTATTTTATAAACCCTGAGTTATTCTATTATTATTATTATTACTAATTATTACTACTACTACTACTACTTTACAAGCTCAGTCTTAATTCTGGTAGTATGTTTGAGCATTTAATAGACTTTATTTATTTATTTGTTTGGTTGTTTGTTTGTTTATTTTTAAGAAAACTCTATGCCCAACCAACATGACGGCTTGAACTAATTACCCCAAGATAAACAGTTCTATGCTCTACTGACTGAACCAGCCAGGCACCCCAATAGACTTTATTGTTTAGAGCAGGTTTATTTCCACAGCACAACTGGGCAGAAAGTACATACAGTTCCCATAAACTTCCTATCCCCTGATTTTCACTACTGCCACCATTATTAAGATCTTGGACCAGAGTGATACATAGAGTACTCCTAATTTAATAATTATACACTATTTCTATCCTCTCTGTGGAATTTTTTGAGGGCTGGTTCATCATGTTCCAGCTCTCTGAAAACCAGTTAAGGCATACACAAATTCTCATATAATCAACATGTAAGATAAATCTAAATAGCTCATTCGCAGCCATTTCAGAAATATCAAAATTGTAGCTGACACTTGCTGAATATTTTATTTGTCTGTGTTTTTCTAACCCTTGACTCATAAGAAGTCATTTAATCCTCATAACAAACATCAAAAAGTGGGCAAATATACATTTTAGTAAACTATAAAATGTCTCCATTCTTTCTATGGAATGTGTGGCATCCACACAAGCAGGCTACATGGGCCACGGGTAGATCAGCAAATGCATGCAGGAAAGGCAGGAAAAGTTTTAACACTTTTCAATATAGATTTATAGACAAATACAATAGTCCTCTTAAAGGGGAGTAATATAGTTCAGAAAATACATACCGTCATACACACTTGTGTTTCTCCCCCAATGGCCACTCAAAATGGGAAAGAGAAATTATTTAAACAAATAGGACTAAAATCAATTGGAGATATTGTTCATTGTACCAAAATACACGTTATTCTGAAGGATCTTGACCCTGTTTGCATAAAATAGATTAAAAATGACAAGTAAACAAGCTAATGCCAGGAGTTGTTTTTTTTTTTTTCCTAAGAGGAATTTCTACATTGGTACTATGTTTTAACAGATTCTCCTTAATTAAATGTGCCTCCTAGAGCTGGTTTATGATAGAATTATCATAAATGTCCATGATTCTGACCTTGAGATATGGCAAATCTTGAAATGCCTTCTGAGTCATTCTTTAAAAAGAAAATAATCTTCATTATCAGTGTAGAATTAAAAAAGATCTATAGTATGAATCACAACCTGTTCCAGCATAAGGAATTAAAGAAAATTTTTTTTCAAAATTCTGTTGTCCCTACATGTTGTAAATGTACTCTTGTATCCACTTACTGAGCAAATACATAGTGACAAAACTCCTAGGACTTTAAATGAATTCACATTTTATTAATTACAACTATGTGTGGGATGTATGTGTGTGTGTGTGTGTGTGTGTTAGGGAAATGTTTAGGAATGTTTTGCATATGTACGAGAAGGAAAAGAAAGACTAATTTTACCTTGCCAATGCTTACTGCCCATATGCGTCCATGGTGGTGTCCCAGCCTCTCCACAACTTGAAGGGGTCCATCGGCCACACTTTGGTAAGTACTGGTTCATTATGTTTTCTTTCCCTGAAAGCTGGTTAATTTTAGCATGTAGAAACTCACATATACTCAGTGTGTAAAATGAACCCAAATAGTCCATTCCTGGCTATTTCGGAAAATTTAAAATCATTGCTGACCCTCATTGAGTGTGTTTTCTTTGTCTGTGCTCTTTTGAGCACTGGGCTCATTAATTCATTCCATCTTCACCACAGCTTTGTGAGGTGGATGCCCTTTTTACCCTCCATTCCACAGATGACAAAAACAAAAGCCCAGGAAAGTTAAAGTACTTGTCCAAGATCACAAAAGGACAACTGATGGTCTATCTCCAAAACCTTCTCCTACGGGGTGAATGGGACTCTATTGTCATTTGTGGAGGCAGAATACTTGATTAGATTAAACTGTCCCTACCCATATTAGGACACTGAGCATTCCCTTCCTTCTCCCAATTAAATGCTAGTTGAAGTCCCCAGGCATTATGACAATTAAAAGTGGTTCTCAAGCACCAGCTTTTCCAAACATCACTTGGGAGAGAAATAGTCTAGGTTAAAAACACTACGAGCCTTATTTCGCCAGCAATAGCACAGCTCACTGAGGATTTACACACATATACATACACATATGCATATTCACATACTCATACACAGCCAGAATTTGAAGTGAAAATATAATTGAGTTAAACATTTTTCTTCCTCATTTTACTTTCTCAACAAACATTACCTTTACTCCATCCCTTACATCTAGAGGGCATAGACAGGATGAAGGAAAGACAAAGAAAAAAAAAGAACAGAAATATAAAACTTCAAGGAGACCAAATGGAAGGAAAAATTATCATTAACTGTAGGATCTATTGAGATAGGAGTGAGCTGCTCACAAGTCACTGAACAAGATAAAAATAGTCATAAAGCCAAAACCATTATCTGACTTGACTTGCCTCAAAATATGTTTATGTATTTTCAAAAAGCATTGAATTTCAGAATGGAGATGGCCCAGCAAATGACTGCAGTCCCAACGCCCACCAAATGGAAGAATGCCCCCGACAACTTTTGTGACAGATGGCCATGCAGCCTCTGCCACATGTCATTTCCAAGAGCTAGGCAGATCATTATCTACTTTTAGAAGGAATCCATGTCTCTCTTGTATGGTACTAATTGTTAGAAAGTCTTTCTCACTTAGAATAGAAATCTGCTATGCCTCAGCCTCATTTCTACCCCCTGGAACCATATGGAATAAGTTACATCCTTCTTCCACATGATATTGCTCCCAAATTTTGAAGCAGTTGTCATGTTGCCCCTGAGTCTTCTTTTACTCAATATAAACATATGCAAAACATATGATATGTCCTCCAAAAAACAGGATAACTGGTAGTATGACCAATGTCTTTAAATGCCCTGTTTCATTTCTTTCTCAATAGTAATTTTTACAGAGCTCCAAATCAGCACATGTGGTGTGCATTTGTTTGGGTGTGCTCTGTAAGCTCATACATACATATGCATGTAACTATGAATGTGCACACAAACAAACCGCATGTGGAGTTTCTGGGTTTGCCTGGAAACATACAGACACATGTATGTGCTCATGTGGAAAATCTACATGTTGCTCATCTTTACTTCTTTCTCAAGTGTTCCTTCTTTGTGTGGCGCCAGTCTAGCCTCAATATGTGGGGAGAGTTTGCCTAATTCCAGACTTATTTCATCCCCCTGGAATTGGTTGGGGGTGGGTGCTCTAGCTGTCTCTACCTTTCATAACTCAGTTATGAATGGATGCTTGCATACTTCCATGGCCTATGTACCCAGCACTGAGTAATTAATTAATCTTCATTTTCCAAAGGTAAAGAAAACAGTTAGACACACTATATCAGAGGACCTGAGTAACTCTGAAACTGTGTGATGATGTAAACAAAATTCAGATCTTGCGATTAACTACAAGCCTGACATTAATCTGAACCTATTTGTCTTTTCCTTTTTTAGGTTCATTTCCAATGAGGTATTGTTTGCACCATTTCTCAGTTAGTGCATCACTTGACCCTTTCCTATTTTGTTTACAGATTTGAAAAATCTACTTTGATATTGAGGGAAATGTCCAAAAGGCCTTGAGTTCAAATCTCTTTCATTTCTCACATTGGAATTTCAGTTTCACAGTTCAGTACTTTAGCAAGCCTCAAATGAAAGGGTTGTTTCCAGGTTATGATAATGTAATTGGATCCAAAGTCATTGTCAGCATTTCATCCCACAGAAAGTTATTTTGATCTTTCTCCTGGGGGCAGAAGTTGAGTTGGTGGGGGGAGTGGGGGAAAGAAGAAACAGCATCTTGCTGTGTTTGAAAGGCTTTAATTTCATCCCACTTCTTCACAGCACATGAAAAGTGCCCTCGTATGCCCTCCATAGCTCCTGCTATCTGCTCCTCCCCTGACACTTCTTTTTCTACTCCTCTTTTTTTCTTTGCTAAAATGGAGGTGATAGAGAGAATAGGAAGATTCCAGAATAGGAAGGATGAGAAGAGAAAACAGTGTCAGGATATATTCTGGGGACATTTTTGTGTAGACACAGGGGATAACACAGAGGAGGCCCAACACGGGCATGTGGAGCTCCTTGGGGGCACCAGGTGCTCATTTCATTGCAGCTGGCAACTTTGCTTTGGCCAAAAACTTGCCCACATCTTTTTTCTCTTAACCCAAGCTCTACATATGAGTCAATGAAACTTTTAAGTGAGTGATGTCAAAGAGCAGCTGAAGATTAATCCAGTTTCTGCCAAAGTAATGCAGGAAGAATTTTTATATCATTGGTAATAGATTTTCAAAAGATAAATCCCTTGCACATCTGTGGCCATCATCGTATATCTCCTTCCACCAAAAAAAGCAAACAGCAACAGCAGCAAAAGAAAAAAAAAAACCCAAACAAACAAACAAACAAACAGTATCTACCTCCTATTCTAACCTGTACAGGTTCTATGAAATGCTTCAAGATCCAGGCATTCCACTTCCTGTAAGAGGTAAGAAGTGTTCCATGAAATCCTGCTTCCCATGAAGCTGGTCAGAAATCACCACTCTGAGGGTGCCTAGGTGGCTCAAGCAATTAAGCTTCTGACTCTTGATCTCAGCTCGGGTCTTGATCTCAGGGTTGTGAGTTCAAGCCCCACTGTTGGGCTCCACCTCAGGTGTGAAGTCATCTTGAAAAGAGAGGAGGGGGCGGGGGGAGAAGAGAAAAGAAAAGAAAAGAAATCACCACCCTGTTTCTGCTTCCCATCACCCTCTGTCACTCTGCCACAAATGCTGTGTGACTGTCCAGATCCCCACTCTGTTCCATTGTCACTCAATCTGTTTTCCCCTGGATTAGAGACATTGGTTTAAATGTCAATAAGACTTTCAAAGTTTTCTGACAATTCTTACTCTTGTTCTGAGTTAGCTGCTTTTCTTTCTCTTCATAACTGATTCCAACCTTTTGCCAAGTGCATTGACCCCCTTCTCATTGGTACCCAACTTGTCTTGTCTGCCTTGTACTTATTTAAAACAATCTGAAGCTTTTGGACACAATTCCCCCAACTTCCCTTGCTTCCATTCATTCTTATCTGCCCTGAAACAGGTACAATATCAAAATCAAACATGCCCCTAGTCTTTTCTAATGAATTAAATCATCCACCTGAGTTCTTAGGCCTATTTTATGTCTCCTCTAGGACTTCACTTTCATCTGATAAGGCCTTATCTCTACTTTATCTTCAATCTTACCATTTTCCTGCCTTATTCTTGAAAAACATTCAGGTCTTCTCCGTCCTCAAATAAAAGACAGTCTCATCAAGTTACTGACTTCTCCTTTTTATTCCCTTACTTGTAAGAAAAGTTTACAATAAAGGTATTTATTTAAAAGACATTATTTATTTATAAGAAAAAGTATTCCTTTATTTATAAGATTTATATACAATAAATTTTACCATAAGTTATGTGCTTATGAGAGGCATTACAGTGCAGTGCGTGCATTTTTTTTTTTTTTTCTCAATGAAATGATGTTGCCCTTCATGGGGTAAAAATTGGTTCTTTGGAGACAAAAAGTTCTAAAATACTATAATTGTTTCTGGTCTTCCAAAGTTCAACTCTACTCAATAAAATAGTAATTCTTAGTGATTAATTTATTTCTTCAGGGAGAGTTTTAATTTATTTTTCTGCCGAGGAATGGGGTCCGATAATGAAAAGGAGATTGAGAAAAACTGGTGTGGATCCAGACTACCTGGGTTCACATTCTCTACCCACCAATGCTTCACTGGTTGTGTGAGCTTTGGCCAGTTACTTAACCTCACTGTGCTGCAGTTTTCTTACCTGTAAAATGGAGATATTAGCACCTTTTCCACCCAGCTGATTTTTTAAAAAGACTAACTGGAGTAATCTTTGTAATGCCATGAATTCTAGTCCATTCTTTCAGCCAATTCAATCGTATATACAATAATCTAGCTAGGAAATCTGGTTCCTGCCTACCTCTCCAAATTCACCTCTTTTAACTCCAGTTCTCACCCCTTCCATTCCAGCTGCTCTCGCATTTCTACCCATACCCCACACTCCAGGCTTGGGTTCAATTTCAGGTCTTGGCTTTTTCTGCTTTCTTCACCTGGAATCTCTTCCCCAGGATGTTTTTATACACTCTCTCACTTGGTTCATGTTTCTGCTTAGATATTATCTCTTTAAAGAAGCATGCCTGGTTTCTAATCTTCTTCATCTCTATTCCCTTTTATTTCTTTCTCTAGCATGCATCAATAACTAAAATTGTACTTTTTGTCAGGTAATTTAGTTGTGTCTCTCCCACTGGAGTGTGAACTACAAGAGGATGGAACCTTCTCTGGTTTAGTCACTCTTATATTCTCAGTGTCCAGAAAATTGTGAAAAGGTCACATATTGTATAATTTCATTTACATGAAATATCCAGAATAAGTAAATCCATAGACACAGAAAGCAGGTTTTCCCGGTCCTGCTTAAAGAGGTGGGTGTCCTTTTAGGATGATAAAATTTGAGGGGCTAGATAGAGGTGGTGCTTATCAACACTGTGAATGTATTAAGAGGCACTGAATTGTTCATTTTAATTTAATTTTCTTACATGGATTTCATCTCAATAGAAACAGATCCACTGGAAGCCCACTGAAGAACTGTTAACTAAAAAATCTAAAAGACTATTTTTAGAATATATTTGGCTTAACTTCTTAGACACCTCTGACCTTGTTGACTGTCTTCCATTCTCTCCTCCATGGGATCTCATGATATTATTCTTGTCCAGCCTTCCTGCTCTCTATTCTTTCTCATTCTTTTTTATTGTACACTTCCTCTACCTTATTTATACAAGTTTCCCAGCCATTTTCATGGCTGTGCTCTCTGCCATATTAAAGTAACCTTATGCACACAATATTAAACATATGCTTATGAATCCACAGAGGGCTTGAGCCCTGGCTTCTTTCCTGAAATCCAAACCAATTTTTTTTTTTTTAAGCAAAGAGCATATTTAATCAAATATCCATTGGCATCTGAAACTCAGCATGACCAATCAAAATCATCATCATCCTCCACACATTTATTTCTCCTCTACTGTCCTCATTCTTTGCAAAAGCCAATGTTTCTCCAAGTGTGGTCACCTGACTAGCACAATTAGCCTCATTAGGGAATTTATCATAAATTACAAGTTAATTCTGGGACTCCCTCCAAACCCACTCAATCAGAAACTTTGGGAGTGGGGCCACTAGTCCTCTGGGTGATTCTGGTTCATGCTAAAGTTGGGGAACCACTGGATAAAAATATATTCACCCAGTCACCTGAGTAGAAATCTTGAGTTTGTTCTGTACTCCCTGCATTTATGCCATATTCCTTCTCTCACTCACAGAGAAATTATAATTGATTACCAAACCCTCCTGATGTGGGAAACAGAGGCAGAAGAAAAATTATTAAATTTCCTTACCCACTGAAAAGCCCTTGAAACAGGCAGAGTGACACTCCTCTAGGGACTCAACTACCTCCACCTTAGGGCTTTATTAAGGGCAAAGGGCAATCCTAGCCTGACCGACCCCTACCCCCAGCCAGGATCCTGTCAGTCTACTTTAACAATTCCTTTGGAAACTTCCTTTATCTCTAAACCCTCCAAGATAGTGTTGACAATCACTCCCAAGCATATGGCCCACTGATACACATCTAAAGGGTCTCACGACAATGGTTTTATTACCGGTAATAAATAACTTTTTCCCAACAACAGCTAGCCCCTCAAGGTCCTGGAAACCTTGCTTCCAAAATTCCTTAGAGACTTACATCCAACTTGCAAGCATATAATGGACCACTCCTCACAACCCCCGGGCAGCAGCTCTTTCTGCCCATGGGTCCTGTCCCCGTGCTTTAATAAGCCACCATTTTGGACCAAAGATGTCTCAAGAATTCTTTCTTGGTCATTAGCTCTGGACCTCACCCCACCGAACCTCACTTACATTCTAAAACTTCATCACTCCTAAGTATTAAGTTCCCACCCCTCTCACCCTTCCTTCATATACTTCTAAAGCCTTCACCATCACTCTTGGAAATACTGAAATAGTGAAATAGAAATAGTGAAATAGCAAAATTTTGCCCTGAATCTGGGTCTGGAATCCCTCCCTATCCATAAGGTGAATTCACATACAATTGTTTTGGGATTTCTTTTCCTTCAGTGCCCACAGTTCTTGGTCATGCCACTTCATAAGAATGAATAGGTAGACCAGATGAAGAGTGGTGGGCAGAAAAGTAAAGTTTTTTGAGTGATAGTACAAAGCTCCTGTAGAGGGAGGGGACTGGGAGAGGGTTCCACCAGAGTTTCTAAATCTAGGGGGTTTTATGGGCTTGTTGGCAGGCTTTTTTTTTTTTTTTTTTTTTTTTAGATTTTATTTATTTATTTGACAGACAGATCACAAGTAGGCAGAGAGGCAGGCAGAGAGAGAGGAGGAAGCAGGCTCCCGGCTGAACAGAGAGCCCGATGCGGGGCTCGATCCCAGGATCCCGGGATCATGACCTGAGCCGAAGGCAGCGGCTTTAACCCACTGAGCCACCCAGGCGCCCTGTTGGCAGGCTTTTTTAATCTGATTAACCCTCCATGCACCTGTCACCTAACTATCCAGTGGGAAAGGATGCAAAGTTTCTTCCAGAACGGTGCAAAATCCTCTTAAGGGTGTTTTCCTCTTATGGTGGGGTCCCTTGTCCCTGTCTGCCTTTCTTCCAACTATCCTTCATTAGTCATCACCACCAGAAGCTTTCTCAAACACCCTCAATAAATCAGTTGCTTGTTTCACTTTTTTCCTTTAATATTAATATATTTGCCTCTGCCATTGAACCACTGAGATTCAAAGTATGTTTCTTGGTTCACCTGTGTCAGAATCATCCAATAATCTAATTAAAAAATCTAGATTCCTAAGTCCTACATCTGACCTCAAAATCTCTGAGGGTAGAACATGGAAATCTATATTTTAACAATTGCTCCCCATGAGCTTTTTTGATGTACAAGAAAATTGAGAACTACACTAAACTATGAGCTTCAGTTTCTTTGTTTTCCCAGAGCCTACTGCATGGTAGGTACTCAATAAATATTTGTTACACACACACACACACACACACACACGCACACGCAGAGTTTTATATAGATGTGTGTATATACACACACATACATTATTCAAGTATAAATAACATGCAGTGTTATATTAGTTTCAGGTATAAATATAATCATTTAACAATTCTAAATGTTTTTCAGTGCTCATCAAGATAACTCTACTCTTAATCCCTTTAAATCTAACACATCCCTCCACCCACCTCCCCTCTGGCAGCCACCAGTTTCTCTGTATTTAAGAATCTGTTGAAAAATAAAATATGGTAAAGACAGAGAGGCAGGCAAACCATAAGAGACTGCTAACTACAAGGAACAAACTGAGAGTTGCTGGAGGGAAGGGGGGCGTGGGGGATAAGGTAATTTGATCATGGCCATTAAGGAAGGCACTTAATATAATGAGCACTGGGTGTTATATGAACTGATGAGTCACTAAATTCTATCCCTGAAACTAATACAATACTATATGTGAATTAATCTGAATTTAAATAAAATTTTGAACGAAAAAAACATAGTTCCTTTTTTTGGTCTTTTTTTCTTTGTTCATTCATTTTGTTTCTTAAATTCCACATGAGTGAGATCATACAGTATTTGTCTTTCTCTGATTGATTTATTTCACTTAGCATTACACTTTGTAGATCCATCATGTTATTGCAAATGGCAAGATTTCCCTTTTTATAGCTGAGTAATATTCCCGTGTGTGTGTGTGTGTGTGTGTGTGTGTGTGTGTGACATTATCTTTATCCATTCATCTAACAATGGACATTTGGGTTGTTTCTATATTTTAGCTATTACAAATAATGCTATAATAAACATAGGGGTGCATATATTTTTTCAAATTAGTATTTTTGTTTTATTTGGGTAAACACCCAAGAGTGGAATTACTGGATCATAAGGTAATTCTATTAATTTTTTTTGAGGAATCCCCATACTGTTTTTTCTTTCTTTTTTTTTAATATTTTATTTATTTATTGTATTTGGCACAGAGAGAGAGAGAGAGAGAGCACAAGCAGGAGGAGCAATAGAGGGAAAGGAAGAAGCAGGCTCCCTGCTGAGTGGAGAGCCCAATGCTGGGCTCCACCCCAGCGTCCTGGGACCATGACCTGAGCTGATGGCAGATGCTTAACTGACAGAGCCACACAGGTGCCCCATGCAATCCTTTTCAAGAACAAATGTCTAAAAGAATATTACAGCAGCTCTCCTTCTGTGGGCCTTAGCCACTGAGGCCGTTTTTTTTAAATTATGTTATGTTAGTCACTATACAGTATGTCATTAGTTTTCGATGTAGTGCTCTATTTCTTAACCAGCTTCCAAAACTTCTAAAGAAGAAGACACACCAATGCTTAGATGGCTGCCAGAATTTATAGTCAACCATCTTCTTTGGAAGAACTGGTTAAAATAGAATAAGATTCTGATTTGTATTTTTAGTCTACCCATGGATTTTGCAATAACTCCAGCCTCAAAATTATAATTTTCAATCTTCTCTCTTTTTTTGTGGATTTTGTTCACAGGATGGTGTTATCTTACTAAATACAATTGTTTTCTCAAAAAAAAAAAAAAAGAAGTTTGAAGGAAAAGAATGACCATATTAAAATAAGAAACCAAAATGATGCATAATATTTATTTGGCTTTCCCATTTGAATTTCTCAAATGAATAATAACTTCATCCCATATTGTCTTTAACTAGAATCTCTAAATTTAAATCTAAATTCAAATTCAGTGATATATCTATAAATTATCATTATTCTCCATAAAATATATGTCTAGATGCATTTTTTCTTTTTATATCTTTGTACTTAGAGCTAAGCAGTTAGGTAAAAATCATTAAAGAAAAACAGATATTAATTGGAATATACATATATACTCAAGCAACATTCAAATATCTGGAGAAAGTAACACTATTGCAAATCCAGAGAACTAGAATCAGTACTTCTAAGATTCTGTATTTCCACTAGGGAAGTTTGAGGCTAGAAATAAAAACATGTTTATTAATCTTCAATTAACAATGAGGATGATTCAGAGATATATGCCATGGAAGTAGTATAAAGGTTCAGATCCTGCTCTAGAAACAGAGCTTTCCTGTTGAACAGTCTATGATCTAGTCCAGGAGAACCTAGTGGCAGGTATTCAGTAATTTTCAATAAGAGGTTTTTATTAATATGATATTTGACAGCAACCAAGTAAAGGAGAGCACTCCCTCATTAATATACCCATTTTACAGAGAAAAAGCTTAAACTATTTTTATTTTTTTACTACAAGTTGAAGTCAAAATGAAAATTAGAATAGCACCTCCAAAAGCCTCCCAAGGATTACTTCATAACTCAATATTTTTAGACTGATAGTCACTCCAACTAAATATGTATAGATTCTTAAGAAATTTGACCAGCTAAAGCTATGATTTAGGATGATAGCCAGAAGTATCTTAAATAGTCAACTCACCCCTATATTTAGTTTTATGCTGGTAACATGGAAATAAATACAACTAAAATAAAAAACAGCATCATTTACCTATATGAAAGGTCTTCTGTTGGATAACATGTGTTTTGACTTCTATTAGGTGTAGAATTTCTTAATTTCTTTGTTTTCTATTTCTTTTTATCTACACTCTGTCATTGGTATGAACATCATGTGTCCAGACAAGAGAGGAAAAAGAGCAGATATGTATAGCTCCTGGAGGCCACCAGAAATTATTGCTGGGTTCCTGAAGATCCATCGCATTAGGACTATAATGTACCTTATAACCAACTTCTGTCATTCCTACAGATTCTTATAGACTCGCGGTGGGGGGGGGATGGAGAAGTGGCTGGAAGAGGCCTTTAGAGGAGCTCTTTCCTGTGTGATCCTATCCATGATCATGTCTATTAATGGTCAAGTCAGTACTTTAGACCAAATCTGCCAATCTACTCCTTCTGTTGCAAGGGACTAGGTCAACATTTCTTTTCTCTCTTATGTACTCTTCATGTCTTATTCTGTATTCTACATCAGTTAGAACTCAAAACTAAACCAGAGTTAATAAGTAATTTTGCCTAAGGTAGATAATCCAAGACTCTTCTTTAATTTTCTTAACATTTTTTCCTCCTGTTGCAAGTGCTTTATGTTTTGATTTATATGGACAGACCAGAGAGAGAGAGAGAGAAATCATTGTTCTTAGATCAAATAAATATAAAAGACTTAGGATATTTTTCAAGCAGTGTTTTAAAGCTGTCAAGATTAATAAGGATGTAATAAGTGTTGACTTTTCTAACAGGAGTTTGAGTAATTCCAGCTGCCATTTGAGGTGGGGATGTGGTTGGACAAGATTTAAATCTTGGATAGTAAAATATTCCACAGCATTCTGTTTTCATATCTAAAGCAATATTGTAATGTAAACCATATATCCGTCATATGAAAAACAATTTCTCACTTTATTTTGGAACTTGGATTCTAAATAGTTGTGCTGTGTTTGATGTCGAAGGTGTTCTATCCAGTGGCATTTTAAAGTCATTAGGACGCAGAAACAAAGTTACCTCCTTCAATGTTTTGGTCATAGAGTGAGTTCTCAAAGAACAACTGTTCATTGATCGAATCCAAAATAAAGGAACTAGGAACAGGAAGCCAAAAATAAAATACTCAAATATCCTTCTTGCCCTGTTGCCAAAGGCATGTCAGTCATCAGTCTTCTTATTCGATTTTCGAGAAGAGATGTTATGTTGTCTCCCCCATGCACCCCATACTCCTATCACACAAAATATCAGCAATCGTATTAGAGGCAGTGACTATATCGTTCAATATAACAAGAACCTTAAATTGTTTTCTCTAATCTTTACATTCACCTGCAAGGTAGAATTTATTTTCTTTTTTTAATCAAAGAGTAAACACACAAAATTAACTAACTTACAAGATTAGACAGCTAGAGAAGCAGTACTGTGTGGCGTTTAAGTACATGGACTATAGCGTCGCACAGTCATTTAATCGAGATCCAAATCCTCCTTTTCTACTGCAAGTTGTTTCACCTCTCTCAGCTTTGTTTCTTTGATAACAAAGTGATAGTTCTCACTGCATCTCCTCTACTGGGTTTTTTGGAGATTGAGTGAGATATTCAAAGGAAAGAGATTAATAAAGTGTTTGGGACATATTGGGCACATCCCCCCCCACACACACACACACAAACTCATGCCCATTAATGGCAAAGCCTGTGTTTCCAGTCATGCTTGTTCTCAGACATTTGTGCTTTCCCCTCATGTACTGTACTCTGTCTTCACTTCTATGATTTTGCTAATTTAGCTGCCTTTCACCATCCAAATATTTCTTTTCTCGGACCACAATACAAGCAGAAACAATTATGTTCTCATTCACCCCTCAAGTCTAAGGATAGTTTCTTTGAAAATTATTCATGTAGCCCAAAACTTAGCTAGATCCCTATAGAATCCAGTAGAATATTCTCTTGTATTATTTATCATGTCCCCCGTAAACCCTCCTACCTATCTGTATCCACCAATAGAGTGTGAGATCTCCAAGACAAGAGCTATGTCCTTTTTTTGTTTTTAAGATTTTATTTATTTATTTGACACAGAGAGATTACAAGTAGGCAGAGAGGCAGGCAGAGAGAGAGAGGGGGAAGCATGTTCCCTGCTGAGCAGAGAGTTGGATGCGGGGCTGGATTCCAGGACCCTGAGATCATGACCTGAGCTGAAGGCAGAGGCTTAACCCACTGAGCCACCCAGGTGCCCAAGAGCTATGTCCTTTTACTCCGTATCCCTCAACACCTAACACAGGACCTAAGTCATAAAACATAACAGATATTGGAAAGGTGGATGAATCACAGCAGGCAGGAAATGACTGAGATACCAATGCTGTCCTCCATGTGGACAATCCAAACCAGAGTAAGCAGGCACCGAATAAAAAAGAGAATCATGGATTCAAGACACATGTTACCACAGCTGCATTTATCAGGCTTTTCTCCTTTGGGGCAAGGTACAAATTTAAAGGCCAAATGCTACAGAAGGTAATGCAGAAGTATAGAGAATTCAGACTTTGTCCTTCTTCCCTTCCCAAGTCTGTAGGAGGCTAAATTTACCCGATAACAGAGATGCTATGGGCTCCCAACACTAGAGTAATAAGTGGTATTGCCGTCTACAGATCCCTCAAAGTTCCCAGGAGATCAGTGCTCCTGGAAAGTGCTTCTCAAACTTCACGGGTAATGTTTTTAACAGGTGATGTTAAAATGCAGATTTTGATTCAGTTTTACTCTGTCTGGAAGGGAATTTCACAAAAATTATGAGCAGTGCTCAAAAACAAACAAAAAACGTGGGGCGCCTGGGTGACTCTGTCATTAAGCGGCTGCCTTCAGCTCAGTAAGGATCCTGGGGTCCTGGGATTGAGCCCCACATTGGGCTCCCTGCTAGTGGGGAGTCTCTTTCTCCATCTCCCTCTGCCACTCCTTTTGCTTCTGTGCTCTTTCTGTCAAATAAATTAAAAAATCTTTAAAAGAAAATAAGAGGTATTTTATTCTAAACCAGTGTTTCTCAGGTTTGACTGTACATTATAAAGACCCGGGAAGCTTCTTAAAAGCACAACACCAGGGGCACCTGGGTGGCTCAGTGAGTTAAAGTCTCTGCCTTCAGTGGAGGTCATGATCCCAGAGTCCTGGGATCGAGCCCCGCATCAGGCTCTCTGCTCAGCGGGGAGCCTGCTTCCTCCTCTCTCTCTCTGCCTGCCTCTCTGCCTACTTGTGATCTCTGTCTGTCAAATAAATAAATTAAAAAAAAAAAAAAAAGCACAACACCAGACCAACTCCTGTCGCTGCCCCCGCCCTCCATCAATCAATCAAAATTAGGGGCCGGGGGACCTCTTTAGAGTGAGTCTAACATGAAGCCTGCATGGGGACCACTGCTCTGCCAGCCCCCCAGTGCCATCCCAAGTCTGTCCAGCCCACAGGACACTCTGCAAGCTATTTGTTACTGCTCTGTGACAAGATAAGCATGGTAACTGAGAGTAAGCGTTTAGAAGTTATTACAGCAGTATGACAAATTAAGTTGATGTCTCGTCGATCTAATAATGAAAATAGAGTCATTTTAAAACACCATTGACTTCTAAAGAAAAGTTTTGCTTCTCACTCAAGGAAAACCATTGAATAATTAAATATCCACTACTGGAATTGAGATCATGCTAGACCCCTTCTTTAAGCTGTTACCTCTCAAAACCAAAACAGGAAGGTCAGAGATTATTTGCTGGACCAGATCATTCAGAGACCTGGGCACAACAGGGTTAATGAGCAGGCATGGGGTAGGTGGGGTTACAAACCAGGAACACGTGCCCTCCAAGTTTTCTTTCCCTTTAATTGCCAAAAAAACATACACACTCTCACATAACACGGAAGGTGAGAGCTGAATGAAGTTTTCTGGGTAATGGCTTGAAATGTTTTCCTTATGAGAAGTGGTGTTGAGTTACAGCGTGCAGACGGAGCAGAGCACTGGGAGGAGAGAAGTGGCAGCCCCAGCCCGGCCCCCACCTTTTCTTGGGCTCATAGGACGGTGGACGTGGGCTCGGGGAGACAAGTGATATGTTGAACTGTCTGGTGGCTGGAATTGACTGCTCCCAGAGTGACCTAAGGACAGTGTTTAGCACAGTTTAGCCAGGGGCCAGCTGAGCAGGCACAGATGCTCCGCTGGGAAATGCCACGCAGGCACAGACTGACAAGCGGTAGGAGCTGAGCTTTCCCCTCTTGGACGGCTGTTTCCTGCTGTGTTCAGGGGAGGGGGCATTTCTGGCAACTCTGCTGCTGCTGCTGCTACTTCAGCTCTCTCACCGCTCAAGGTAAGCAGGCTCCAAGGGAGGGTAGGCAGCAAGCAAAGCCTCTGCACCATGAACAAGATCCGAAAGTTTTTCCGAGGAAGTGGGCGAGTCCTGGCATTTATATTTGTCGCTTCTGTCATCTGGCTGCTCTTTGACATGGCAGCTCTCCGCCTGTCATTCAGTGAGATCAACACTCGGGTCCTCAAGGAAGACGTCGTCAGGAGGGAGCGGGTAGGATTCCGAGTTCAGCCAGACCAAATGAAGATCCTTTACAGCAGCATAAAAGAGATGAAGCCCCCACTGAGGGGACACGGGAGGGGCATGTGGGGTAAAGAGAACTTTAGAAAAACTGAGAAGAGTATGCTCAAGGTTGAGGATGACTTGGACCAAACCCAGAAGGAAAGAAAAATGCAGAATGTCCCAGGAAGGGGCAAGGTTGCCCCTTTGTGGCATCCTGGGTACCTACAGACCCTTCCAGTGACTTTTACCAAGCAGAACACAGAGAGGCAGGACCTCAGACCTGAAGCCTACTCTCACCGCTTGGCAAAGCTAATGAGAACTCAGGGGGCTCAGAAAACCCCATTCATAGCTGCAAGAGAAACTCAATTGGCCGAAATCTCTGTACACACGGGACCTGTCGGTGTAAACCAGGAAGCCCGGAAGAGTCATGGTCTCGGCAGTGACACATCAAAACAAGCAGCTGAAAGAAATCCAAATGTGACCATCAGACCTAATACTGACGGATCAAAGCAGCAATCACAGGCAGTAGCAAATGAGAGGACACACCCTGCCGGCCCACTGTTGCCAAAATCTAGGGAAGCCATAGCCTTAAATAAAACTGAGACTCAGAGCAGAGAACTAGATTCAAATAAACACGGAGCCAATAAGAGCCTTCCCTTTTCCAAGTTTATTGCCAATTCAAATCGCTCAAAGAAGCAATCTATTAACGAAGTACTATTGGGAGGCTTGCCAAAGGATGATGGAGCCAAAGTGGCTGGTGGGAAGAAATTCAGTTTCTCTGAAAGCCACGTTGTGATTATAACCAAGGAGGAGGAGCTCAAGACAGACTCCAAACAGGCCCCCAGTCTTAAAAACAAAACTATACTCCCTATTATTTTGGGTGAAAGCCGAGGGAAACATATTTCTGGGAATAGAAGTGAAACATCTTTCCCCACACTTGCTCCACAGAGAGCAATGGTATCTCAGTCTCATCAAGCCTTAGCTGAGGGGCTAGAGCCAGCAAGAATCAACTTGACTGCCAAGGCCCAACCTCCAGAACTCAACCAAAGTCACATAAAAGCCTTGTTACCTGAAGAACATGGAATGCACCATGTGTTAAGAATTGATGTGACACTTTCTCCAAGGGACCCCAAAGCTCCAGGCCAATTTGGAAGGCCTGTAGTGGTTCCCCGTGGAAAGGAGAAGGAGGCAGAAAGAAGATGGAAAGAAGGAAACTTCAATGTCTACCTCAGCGATTTGATCCCAGTGGACAGAGCCATTGAAGACACAAGACCTGCTGGGTAAGATCCATTTCTCTTCTCTTTCTTCCACCTGAAGTATTTTGGCCCTTGTAGAGAAGATTTATTTCTAGGTAATTTTGCATATTTTTGGTCACCTAGAGAAGGAAAGCAACATTAATCGTGAGATAGAGCCCAGGTAGTCTACCATTCACATAGAGAAAAATTCGGATAGAGCATACCCACTGTGTTCTCTCTCTACACTTAACTTCTCTGAGACTTTGGCTCTCACCCCTATTAGCTCACGCCCATTCCTTTCCTCTACTGAAAACCTATTAAAACTATTGATGAACTTAATTCCTAATAAGGTCTATATGAATGGTAGAACTTAAAATGTAATTCCATTAAAATAGTGACAATGACATGAATTCCCAATTTCAGAACTTTACATTATTAGCAAATTTGTTAGGGATATATTTGGGAAATGATCACAAAAAAGGAGCCTTCTAGGCCTCCCTGGAATTATATTCTAACCAGCAGAATTCCACCTAATCATGACTAATGATCACCATAATAGCAACCGAAGAAATGACTTTACTCCCTAAAATTTAATATCCTTTGTAGGTGGGATGGTAGATATTATAAGAGTTTAGTTATAGAGGGAAAAATAATGTTGGGAAAAGTCAATCAGTTAATAATTTGCAGCACCTGCAGGATGTATAAGAGCATATAAACAACCACTTATATGTTTAGAATTTCACCATTTACAAAGAGCCTGCATACACATCACATGAACTGCATAAGAGCTCCAGATAGGAGCCAGAAGATATGATGGGTTCAAATTCATAGATGAGGGCCTTCTGAAATTTTGTCACTTTCCCAAGGTAGCACAGCTCCAAAGCTGCCCAGTGAGCCTTCATGAGCCAGCTCTTCAATGAATTGAAGTCCTGTAACTACATCACCAGGAAGCGGATCAAATCACAAATATCTCATCTGATTCAAATGCAGTTTGGTTCCTGGTTCTTTTTGGCCCCCTCCTAAGTGAGGGTACTTTGTAGTCATATGTTCACTATCCATTAATTGATGATACGGTTCCATGTAGGTCTTGATGGTCGATTCCTGAGCCAAACGATGCTTGCCTTCAAGTTAGAATTAGGGAATGTCATAATTCAGAATTAGCACCTGGGTAGTTAAGCCAATGGCCTTGTTTGGCCTCAGTGGAAAACTCTTGTTTATGATCTAGGTGGCCAGTTACTAGGAGGAAGGCAGGTATAGATGGGCCTCTCATATTAGTAAGAGAAGCCTCTTCATGATGATGTCTATCTATCTATCTTGAGCTCTTTCGGCCAATGGCAGGTGGTTATCATCAAGCACCAACGCCTGCTAGACTAAGGACAGTGCCACTCATGTCCCTTACCCTGGGAAAACTCAGAACCTGGAGAACAACACAAATATGCCCAAAATAAAGATGATAAACCCGAGACCATGGGAAGTTATATTGTCTGTGGTCATAGAACAGTAAATGTAAAGAAATCATGAAAATCCATGACCAGAATTATGCTGTGCTCTTTATCTCTGGCTGATTACCCCCCAAAAGGATCCTAAAAATTATGTGGGACCAGCTCTGATCTGAAATCCTGTACATCACATGTCACACATATATTTATGTACACATATGTAAATTTGCCGGTTTGGAACACAAAATGCCAGAAAACGAAGCAGTAGGTCAAGTAGCTCCGTTTTGATGTCCTTTTGTGGTCTGGCAGACCGCTCTGGAACCTGGGGAAGAGTCAGGCACTGCACAGAAGCTCGGACTGCAGTTCCAAACCAGAGAAAGGGCAATCATGTGAGGGCCGGCAGCAAGTAATCATGAGGCTATCGGTCCTCTGAGCTATTGAAGGCTCAGCGGTGCCCAGCACCTATTAGGTTCTGAAAATTGGTGTGTGGAAGATGAAGGTGGCAGAAAAGTCACAGTCAGGCTCAGTCTTCTGATGGAGGCTGTCCCAACTGAGGAGACTCTGACACGTGTGCTTGAGAGCATGAGTCAGACAGCATGTGGCCGGGCCCCCTCCCTCTTATCACACAACCCACCTTGGCTAAACATAGGCGCTCTCCGCAAGCTGCTTCCCTGATGCTCCCCGCCAGCAGGAGGGAGGTGACTCTGTAGCCACCAGGGATCCTAGGCAGAGGGCTCGCTGAGGTATTTACAGCCCATGTGTGCCACTCTTCCTTGAAAGAGGGTAAATCATTTTTCCTCTCTTTTACCCGAACACCCTGACTATAAATGTGTGTCAATTATGGATTCATATGGATAAAGGTTGGGAAAAAATACAAACGAAAAACATTTGATTCATCAGGTTGGCACGATTTGAAGTCTTCTTATTTTGATTTTATTTATTTTCAGCCTTGCTCAGAAAGTATCTGAAATGGCTTACAAGAATGCACACACTAAGATTTTTTGAAGATAATACATTTTAGAAGTCAGCATAAGGGGAAAACTGTCATAGAATATAATAAGAAAACATGTGAGAGGGAGAGACAGAGAGAGACAGAGAGATCTATAAGGACACAGGAGGACAGGAGGGCTTGCCTTGAAATTAGCCACAGTAGCAACCCACTGAAGCCCTTAAATTTTAAGAGTTCTGGGGAATATCTTCCTCACTGCTCTTTACATTTCCCAAAATGCACCGCTATGGAACGATTAACACAGTAACTGGCATATCTAACTGCCTATTGAATACACACTGAGCCAAATAGAGGATGAAAACCTTTTACTAGATTGGCTAGTACGTTCCTTTAAATTCAATTCCCCTGAGTAAAGGTATTAACCAGTACCAGTGAAGTTAATATCTTCTTAAGGATGATTTAACTGATGCGCCAGGATGAGGTTGGCCCTGAGAAGGAGAGGAGACAAGCAGGATGTCCAGGACAATTTCACCGGCTCTCTTTTCAAAATCAAACTCTCTTTTCCAAATCTCCTCTTCCCTCCTGTTCTCCTGAGTCCCGGAGAACCATTTCTAAGCTGTTGAGGTGCAGTCATGGCCTCTTCCAAAAGCATAAGGACCCCTCAGTCATCAACTTTATTCTCGATCTCCTTTTCAGTGTCATCCTAACCTCTGTCCCTTGCATGATAGCTGGAGCTTTCTGCATATGACCTTCTCTCTACTGTGGGGTCTTTGCATTAGGAAAGTATCTCATTACATTTTCCTGCAATCATGGTCAGTACCATCCACCGATGTTCCTCTTAACTGGTGCCTTCCTACTGGCCCCACCAGCCTCACCTTGCGGAATCCTTACCCTTTCCTCCCACGCACACTGGTCTGACATTACTCAAAACCCAGCTGCAGCTTATCTCCTCTTAGACCACGATTTGACCGTGACCTCTAAATTCCAACAACCTTTAATGTGCCCACAGTCACTGAAATACTCCCTATCATGTGCTCTTCCTTCACTAGAGCCTTAAGAATCTGTTTGCCTCCTCAGTGAAAGTATAAGCTTCTCCGGGAAACTGTCTTTTCCTTCATTTTCTGCCCCCTTGGCCCTGAACAATATGGTTTCAAAAGATGTTTCTCAGAAATGCTTCTTGAAAATTGATACTATTTTAAAACAATAAATGAAAGGTAATCATTCAAATATGGCATGCAATCATTCTTTTTATAAACTAATAATGGCTTCCTAATTTTTCATTTTGGATATATAGAGTATGTTATTAGTATCTGGCTTAAGGTAAATACATCCTGTTCTAACACTATGATCTATTCATTGATTCGTACTTGTTCTTCAGTCCATAATTTCATTGTTTGGTTTTTCCTTTTAATGTTTTGGCTTTCAGGGGAGGAAAAATCTCCTTATTTTGTTTATAACAATGCTTGGTGTCTGTAAGTAAAAATACAGTTGCTTTTTTGCCTAGAACTTTTGCCTATAAAATACGCTTCAAATGAAAATTTTTGATAGTCATTTTAAAGTTCCGTATTTAATTTTTTTTCTTTATAAAGAGCTAATCCTTACAGTTCTTGCTCTCAACTACTGAAGTCCGTTTCAGTCATCAATAATCAATACACACAGATTTTGCTAAAACGCAGTCCTATCTATGGGAAAGGCAGGACCATTGTATGGCAAGATGTCTGTCTTCTGGCCTGCCACGATCTAGTTAAGATGGCATTCCAAAAATGAACTTATTTTAAGAGTGCACTTCCGGAATCTGTTTTAGAGAAAAATGACTCAAAAATTTTTTTGATGCCAGCATTTAGTTTTTAAAGTACAATAAGAATGATAGCATGCTGTCCTACCACTGCTGCGTCGTCATGAGGTTACTCGGTTGCTTAATTTAATGCTTTGCTTTTCCTACAGAACTCTGGCAAGCCCCTTTATAAAGCAATTAAAACTGATCTTTACTCTCTTAGCCCAGAGCCAGGACTGTCAACCAATGACTTGATTCCTTCCCACACAGCTACAGAGACTTTTTCTTTGGGAGCATAGGAAAAGGAAAGGATAGCGCCACGCGTTTGCCACAGACCAGTCTAAATTACTGAGGGGAAAGAAAACCCTTTCTAGAACCTTAATTTCCACTCCTTCCTCCCCTCTCAATCCTACTGAGGTCAAAAACTGTAACTAATAAATTACTAGGGGAGGAGGAGCGATCAGGAGAGAAAACATAAACCGACCACATGTGTTTCTGAAGTTCGGGCTCCTGAAAGTTTATCTGGTTGGGAGAAAAGAGAAACTCGAACGTTAAATGAAGTTCGTATTCTTCATTTTTACACAGTGTGGATATTTTAATTGATGAAAGGAGACTGCTTTTGTGACTAACAGTGAAAAGGGAAAATTATCTAAAACTGACTGCAGGAGCTCCCTGGGAAACTAAACAGGAGCAGGAAAGAAAGATCTGATAAGATGATTTAAAAGGGTCCTTTCGGGTGCTCCTGAGTTGTGTGTGTGTGTGTGTGTATGTATGGACATTGGTGCACATTTGTGTGTTTGTGTTTTAGAGCACAGCGTGCTATTTCACTGACAAGTCATGTCGGAGAGCAGGAAATAAACAGCAAAATTTGTTTAAACGGTACAGGCTACACCACAGCAATAACAAAGGTTAAACGTAGCTGAAAGATGACACGGGGCCTTTCAATATGTTCATTTATCACACTCTCCCCGTCACTCGAGAGCAATAGGGAGAAAGATGAGCAGAGGACACCAAACACATTTCTGCTACGAACTCAAAGAGAAGAAAACAGTGAAATAGTGCCTGATTATGTAAAACTGAGAAATGTTAAAGCAGATCAGTGACTTTTTCTCCTAAATACTGCCAAAGACCCAGAAATGTCTCTGGGAGAGAGGAGTGAATAAATGTAGGAATTCGAACCTTTTACACTTCTCTTTTACTCATCTAATCCATGTGCCTAATTTAACCGCCGGCCTAATTTTATCAGACTCTGGCTGCAGTATTGCCCTGGGTACGCTTTGTCTCAGAAAATAACTACCTGTTGGGCTGTTCTGGGTGACCCATTCCCCGCAGAGCCTCTCAAGAATGAAACACTGTTTGCTCAAGGGTCAGAAAATTGGGGAAAAATAACAGTGTTTAGAAGCTCTCTTTTGTTGTTTGCTTTCAACATGAAAGGAGCTTTTTAGAGTCCCCTCTATGTTTAAAAAAAGTCTACATTATTCCAAACTAAATTATCTCCAAAATTGGCTCTGCTTCTAAAATGTTGTTATATGGACATGTGTGAGAAGGAGCCGTACGGAGAAACAGTATTTACAAGGGCCTCCCCGACTTGCCTCCTGTCATCTGATCCTTAAAACCGTTCCTCAGGGAGGGGACAGTCACCGTCCCAGCCCTGCCTGTGAAGCAACTGGACCTTGAAGAGGCAGCTGAGCTTTTAGACGGTGGCCGATAATTCACCGGTGGCCGTCCGCTTCCCTCCATGCGCTGTCTGCTCAGCGCCTATCGCGAGTGGGGCTCCCTGTACCAGGGAGCTGGGACCGTTCATCCTTCACAAACACCTTCCCACTTGAGCCTTACAATAGTCGTGCCAGACTGGTAAGCGTTACATCCCCTGAAGAGAGGAGGGGGTAGGAAAAAAAACTCAAGGAAAGGTATTCTGGCCAAGGGTCCAACCGCTCACAAGTGACATCATTGGAACCCAAGCTTCAGCCTTCTGATTCTTCCTCACTCCGTAAAGATTCCACCACCTGGGGCCGGCTTTCTCCCCGAACCAGCTCCTCCTGCCTCAGAGTGACCATCACCCTCACCTCTCCTGTGTTTGCCGAGGCTGTCTGAATAAGGGGATTCTCACTGAAAAAGTGCTTATTTATGTTCTAGGCAATGCTGTATTTGTGTGTGCACATGTATGTGTAGATTTTGCAAGTGTATGTGTATGCATACTTTTATTCCAACCAATCCTCCCAGCAACGCTATGAAAGACATATTATCACTCAGATGATTTACAGGTGAGAAAATGAGGCCGAGGCTTAAAAAGAACGGATGATGTATCTGCTGTCCCTGCAAGCCAATAGCCAAATTGCAACTCAAAAGAAAATTTCCTAACATCTAATCCCAGTCCTCTTTCCATAAGGATACAGCTCCTCCTTCCTTTTCCTTTGCTTCCTTGTAATCATACAACTTTGACAGAAATTAAAACATCTCTCTTCCTCTTCCTTACACATGAGTCAGAGTTGTGTGAAAGGAACTAGTGTTGTATATCAGCTACCTCCTCAGAGAGAAAATTGGTAGGAAAGTATTTTCTATACAGCAGTAAGCAAAGGGGAGTCTAAAACTGCTGTCAACCACAGCAAATGGCCCTGAGCTCCCACTAGGTGATTTACCATCTGAGCAAGTTCCCTGCCTCCAAGGCGAGGACAGCAGAACGTTTTGTGGTAGCACAGGGTACTCCCAGAAAGGAAGAGAGACCCTGCACCTGGCCTGAGAGAGGACAGAGACCTGAAAGGGTAGGAGTCAGAGAAGTGGGGGAAAATGGTAGGAAAAAAAAAAAAAAAATCCATTAAGAAACTGAAGGAAATCCGACATGAGGTTGGGGAGTGTTGTGGAAATGAGACCATGGAAAGTAAGCAGCACACAGATCCCCTCAGAACCTTGTTAAGGTTCTTCTAAGGACCAGTGAGAAAATGTGGAAAATAAAACCATTTGATTTACCTTTTCTCAAGGGTCTTGTGACACAGAAGCACTTACAGGTGAACAAGGCTCAAGTTGCATAGACAATCTCAGAATGTTACTACTGGATGAAGCATCAAAGTTGATCTAATCCAGTCCTTTAGGTTAGAGAGAAGTCTGAGAAGGGAAGTGACTTGCTCAAGGTCATAGCTACCCCCAAGGTGCCCTGACCGTCACCCAGAACTATTTCTGCCACATGACATTACCCCTGTTCTTTTCCCTTTCATGCTGATTTCATTCCAACAGCTGTCTGCTCAAAATAGCCGATTGTTAAAACGGAGGAATGTTAATCCAGAGTCCAGTAGCTTTGATGGATATAAGGCGACCTCAGAAACCACAGCCTCAGCTGGCTGAGGCCTTTGGGTAGAGGTAGTGAGTGTAACTGAAATCTTCTAAATTAGCAGTCAGGCAATTTTGACTGAATGTCAGGGTTGTCTACTCTAGAAAGAACAAAACACAAAAGTAAACTTTTTATATAACTATACCCTGTTGTCAGGGAGAAGTCAAGAAGCCCCAATATATCAAACATCTCCTAGAAAAGAATGTAATTCTGGAGGAAGCTCCTCAGTGGGATGCCCTATTCCCCCTTCTGATCCTCCCAAAGATAGCAGAGCTTAGAGAGTGAAGGCCCCTGAAGGCTTACCTCCAGGCACTAGTTGAATTGCAAATTGGACTTGAGAAATATTCTCCACGACCTTCTGTTCAAACCTGAGAAGACTGAGACTTGACCCACATAGTACATTTTGACGGTTTCGGAATAAAATGAAAAATTCATAAAAATGAGAGAATGTTATCATTTCCCCAATCTTATGATTTGAAACCTTCTTTATGGGATAGACAACATTCAAATCAGGTTAGTGGCTGAGCATTCAGCACTCACAAGCCAAAAAGGCAAAACACATCACTCCCTGAGTCTCTTGATAACTGACGAGCCCTTGACAGATCTGAACTAAAGGTTTGCCTGAGAAAAGGTCAGTGTACCCAGTCAAAATGTGTGTGTTTGCATTGTGGATACTCTCAGGTCCTCACATGGGTTTTTGCTATGGACCCTACACAATATTTTTATATCCATTATCACATCAAATCTTCACAGACACTCTGTGAGGAAAGCATTATAATCTTCACCCTAAAAGTGAAGAAACTGAGGATGTGCACAGTTACACGGCTTACTTGTGGTCACGCAGCCAGTAAGTGTCAGAAAGGAATCAAAACTTAGTCCCTTCTCATCTTTCTCAAGTCTAGAGAAAGTCCAGGAAGCTGTTCCACCAAAGTAGTTATCAGCCATGCGCTGGTCAGCTGACCTCACGACAGAGCCTCCATTCGGTCGGTACCTGGATTGGCTGCCATGATGTAAGTCTAGGTTTCCCCCAAACGGAACAGATAGGCTTAGTTTTTAGAAATAGCACGGAGTCTGTGAGCTCTAAACACCTGACTTGTGAAATGGATGAGCATCTAGAATAAAAATATGACTTCTTAACCTCAAAAAAGATTACAAACCCAGGAATAGCTTGCGTTTAAATGAGACTTCACCTGAGCTGCAACTCCTCCCCTCACTACAGAAGAAGCAGGGTTTCCAATAGGCAAATCAGAAGGAAGGAAATTTGCTTTTAGTTGGTCAGTGGAGGATAATTTGAAATTCATTTCACAACCTGTGGTAACCTAGATGACTGTCAGTACATAAAAAGGGTGCAGGCGTTAATGTGGAAAGCCCTTCTGGTCCGATGTACTGTGCCTTTAAACAAAGCTAGCTTGCTAGTTTTTCTAGACACCTGGAAACTTGTTTAACCTGCTGAGTTGTGCAGGAAACCAGGTACATATAAATGTTAGCGTGGCCCGACTTCTCAGCCACCCAAAGCAAGGCACACTCTGTAACTTTGTATTTCCAGCCTCTCTCAGCTCCTTCTGTGCCCCTTTTCCCCATCCTTTGATGCTGCCTCTTTTTCCAGGCACCAGTGTGACCTGTACAATATAATCTCCCACAGAGTCATCTTCAGTGGGTTCTTTAAATGCATCTGAAATACATGTCTGTCAATAATCAGTTTCTTTACTTTTAGGGTCAAGATTATAATGCTTTCCTCACAGAGTGTCCGTGAAGATTTGATGTGATAATGGATATAAAAATATTGTGTAGGGTCCATAGCAAAAACCCATGTGAGGACCTGAGAGTATCCACAATGCAAACACACACGGGTCCTACTTATTTCCTGGGATTCTGACATCTAGTGGAATCCTTCATGACCCCACCCATTTGGATTTCTAATTTTAAAACTAAGGCACCATGATGGGATGGGGAGAATAGAAGCTCAAATATTTGGTTAGTGGAGGTTCCTCTCCCCAAATCTCAAATCTCTGAGAGCTCTTCCAATCTCTAATTTCAAACTGGCTAACATGACAACACTTCTTGGAACTTCCTTCTAAAAGAGACCAAAAATCTACTGATTTATTATTATATGAGAAGATTCATCGGCATTAGCCTGCAAGGTTAACTCCCAGTTTTATTCTCGTTTATAACTAGATTTTCTAATATCAACCAAATTTTAACAGTAAAGCAATTCTCAGGACTTCACAGAATTTGTGCAGGCAGAATTTGTGCAGCTGACCCTTTCTTTTTAGAACTGGTTTATTTTTCTTAGCATGGAATGGTGTAAGGAGTCTTTAAGTGTAAAATGTGCATTTTCCATGCATTTGCATTATAAAATTGGAGATGAGGAAGTCATAGGGAGTTACTGATGTCTTCCTCAGGCTATTAAACTCCTCTTAGCTTTACTTATTTTCTCCCAACATATAGCTCACGATGGAACTTTTACCCATCTTACACCAGTATCCTCAAAATCCTCTAGCATTTTTCTTTCTGTTTCATTTGCTCTGATGACCCCTAGACTTGGATTAATTTACCAGTCTTCTTTTATCTCCTCCTAAACTCAGGCTGACAGACCCTGGTGGAGTAAATCACAACAGCATTTTGACTAAAATTTTCAGATCTCCTAATTCAGGAAAGCACTCAGTGCCCCTCAGAAATCCTTTCATAAGTAGTTGGCCAGTACTCCCTCCCATTATTCATAGTGTCAGTTTGAAATACTCTCTATTCTTCTCAAAGCCCTACCCTATCACATTAACAAACAACCTTTCCTCCAACATGAGCTACAAATTCTCTCAACTTCTCTGTGCATAAACTCATCTGTATACATTACCACCTTTTTTCTTCTTATCTCAAAGAAAAATGTCTCTTCTTCCACCATTAATCTTTTGATTTAAGCTCCATTCCATTTTTTTCATCCACCCATTTAATACACATTTATCAAATATTAATTATGTGTAACTATGCTAGAAGCATTGTAGTAAGCAGAAATTCTGGATGCAGAAAATAAGAAATAAAATCAATAAATTAATGCTATGGCCTCTAGAACTGTGAAAGAATATGTTTCTGTTTTTTTAAGCTATGAACTTGGTTATAGCAGCCAGAGGAAACTAATATAATGTGGTTTCAAAGAGTGGGTTGCTGCTGTCACAAACACCTAAAAATGTGGAAGGATTATTCAAGTAATATCGAAAGAATCGAATAATAGATAAAAGCAGGGAAAACTTTGAGAAGCACAACAGGCCAAGCCTGGATTGCCTTGAAGAAAGTGTTGGTAGGAACATACATGTTAAAGATGCTACAGGTGAGGGCTTGGAAGGAAGTGAGAAGTACAGAAAAGAAAACTTCTGTCCTCTTTAAGAATACACATACCGACTTGAACAGAATGTTGGTAAAAAAAATATAACCATTCTAAGTGCATCTTGTGAGGGTTCAGAAGTAAATGTAGAATACAATACTGGGAACAGGAGTGAAAATGACCCTCACAAGACAGTGGCAGAAACCTTGTGTAAATTGTGTCCAATAGCTGTGTGGAAGCAGAAATTGTAAGCCATGAACTTGGATAGTTAACTGAAGAGAATTCCAAGTCAGATGTTGAGGGTGTGTACTGGTATTTCTTTTCTTCCATAGTAAAATGTGAGAAGAAAGAGATAAATTGAGAAAGAAACTGATAGGCAGATTTTTTTTTTTTTAATTTGTTACAGCAGCCACAGGAAACTAATACAGCCCTTAGGGATATCTCGCATTATTTAGAAATGCCAATTTGTTGATCTCTAATGTAGAATCAGATCAGTTTGAGTTGCCTACTAGCTGATGTTAACACTGGGTACCTGTTTACTAGATCAGGGTATCTGGTAAAAATGTATCATTTTGATTTTACATCACTTGAAGATTCGGGACATGCTCCTATCAGCCCTCAATTTATTTATTTTTTAAGATTATCTACCAATGTTAAGTAAAATTAAGTCCACTTTGTCTTAGAGCTCAGATTCCCAAACTGGCCTATCACAACTTGTGGGTTATCTAATTGTTTGTAGAATTTTACTTACATTGTTTGTTTGTTCTTTAAGACACAGGTTCTCAGGGACTATTCAGAACTGCTGGATAGAATTTCTGGGGCTAGTGATTGGCTATGTATGTTTTCATAAGGTTTTGTAGATTAGTATCATAACCATCCATTTTAGGGAACCATTGAAAGTACAGACCAAAGCTGGATTTGCCTATCTTTTCTTAAGTATCTGCTGTGTGTCAGATAAATAGTAGGTGAGTTTTATAAAATATTTGCACTTAATCTTACAATAAATCCATTCTTCATCTCTGCTTGGATGTTCTTAATCTCTGGCAAATTCAGGTTCAAATTTATCTAAGCCAGTAATTAGGGGATCTAGTATTTGACCACATACTTACCTGATTCCAAAACCCATGCTCTTAGTACAGAAAAATCAGGATAGTGCAGTGAATGACAACAATTTGTTCACATTTCCATATATATCCTTTCTAGGTGAATCATATTGGATAAGCCATCTAACTTCTCCAGCTTCAGTTTCCTTTATTTAGAGAAGAGGGTAAAAATATGGATCTCAGATAGTTGTTATAGTTATCTACATGATAATACTTTATTAAGTACTATTGATAAATGGTGAGTGCATGGAAATATGGTTCTACTATGGTTTTTGCTCTTATCTATTTCTTTTTTAGGGACTAAGCTAAGTGTAGCTATGTCGTCTGGCAGAAGTGCCTGCTCCCACAAAATGCTACATCTGCTGCCAGCTTCTTTTATTCTTGAGAACTTAAGGCTTCCTGAATGGCTATTTCTGGAGCCAGACTGGACCAGAGTTTGAGTCCCAACTCTGCCATTTACTAACAGTATAATCATGAATTGCTTCGCCATGATTTCAATTATTCATCCATAAAAAAGGGAAGAGATGTTGTTGGTTTAAATTGAAATAATACAGCATGCCTATAATATTTATTTATGGTCATTGTAATTTAATTACGACATTATAACAGTAGTTGTGTCAGAGGATGGCAAATACTCTTTGTGAGGTTCCACTCAGCACCCTCCTATGAAGAGTAACAGGCAGGGATGGAAGAATGCCAGCAGTGAGGTAGTACACATTGCAGGGTGTGGGGAAAATAAAAAACCCAAGACCAATTACAACCCACCTGAATACCAACTCCCACTGTAGCCTTATCCTCCTCTCTATCCCAGGACTTATTTCAACTGTGGTTATTCTGTAGCACAGAGAGTCTCAGCAAGTAACCCCTAAATAGATAGAGAAGATGAAGAGTTTAATTATATATCTCCATATACATCCATAAATACACTCACATGCAAGGTGGGAGAAAAAATATTTCCTTTGGCACTTGGCAGGAGGCCCTTTGGAAGGGCAATCAGAAACTACTTGGTAACATTAAATAAGTCAGAGTGTTCTCTTGTGGTATATGGTCTAAGTAAGATAGCACTAGCTACCATTTGGTGAATTCCTATGCCAGGAACTGTGCTAGACATTTCATGTGTGTTCTCACTAGACTGTAAAGCTCTGTTGAATAAGAAACTTTACCTAATTTTAAAGATGTAGAAGCAGAGATACAGAGTGATTAAGTATGGTATCAATGGATAAAGACCTGGGAAATATTGGGGGTGAGTTCAAAATAGTGTCTAACCACCTGCAAAGCCTATGTCCTTCCTGTCCACTATAGCGAGTTGCTGCTACAGGGACTTCTCACGTCTTGTCTTGCATTGCTAGTCCTTTCACAGCAACTACTGTTACTGGCTATTCTTACCCTGCTTGTTTATTTTGCTTATCACCCTCCCCAAGAAAAACACATGATAAAATCATCACTGATATATATAGTAGATGTTGGATGGATGAATGAATAAACAGATATATAGACAAACAGATAGATACACAAACAGATAGACAGAGCATGTGAGTGTATGTATATCTACATACAATTGCCCTCTGTGACTTGTAAAACCATCTCATTAGTTTTAAAATGAGTCCTGCTTGTGTCCTGGCCCAGGTGTGCAGAGCAGCTCGTTCATGATAACCTCCCGACCACCAGTGTCATCATGTGCTTTGTGGATGAAGTGTGGTCCACTCTCCTGAGGTCTGTTCATAGTGTCCTTAATCGCTCTCCTTCACATCTCATCAAGGAGATTCTGCTGGTGGATGACTTCAGCACCAAAGGTAGGAAAACCACTCCTGAAAAATTGAAGTTTGATATGAGGCAATAGCAGTTTGGGTGGATGGCAAAAATATCAAATCATTGTTTCATGTGGTGCTTTAGAGGCATAAAGCCAAGCGTCTATGGGATATAGAAAGTGAATTCTATCTTCAGTTAGCTGTCTCAGACTTCCCTTCCGCTGTGCCTTCTCTGCCATGTAGAAATGATTTTCTAACTATAGCTCCTTGGAGCACTTTGAAATCCCAGAGACCAGAAGATACTCAACAGTTTTATGAAATCTAATAAGCCAGTACCCCCGCAATTAATAGGATGCCTTTCCCACTGGTAATAACAAGTCAGAGTTAGACTCTATGGAAAACAAAGAAATGGAAGGCCGATGGTTTCTCCCTCAATAGTAAAGCACATTATGTGTTAAGTGTTGAGAAGACAAATTGCCAAAAGAACTGAAGAGATGAGGCTTCAACAGAGTGCAAAGGCAGAAACAGTCTGGAAGAAGTGAAGAATATTCTCTTGGGGACCTCACATAATTTGTGTACGTAAATGGTCCATTTCCACCTGAGGTCCCATAGCCACCACATTACAAATTCCCAAAATGCATGCACTTTAGAAAATTTTAGAAAATAGCAAAGAGAGGACAGCCCCAATAGAACAGCTTAGTTCTGTTCATGACCACAGCGGCATGAGCCAGTTTCCTCAACCTCAGAATTCCTACCATAATCACCTTGAGGTCCATTAGCACTAAAATGCCAAAAAAAAAAAAAAAAAAAAGGTTGAAAATCTTGAGAAAGGGCCTTGAAAGCATAAACAGAAATAGTATCCATTCACCAAGCAAATAATAGTATTTTTATGAATGACAGATCCAGGGACCTGAAGAACCATTTGGAGAGATCTAGAGCTTAAATGGTTTTCAGGGTACTCTTTAAGAAAAAAAAAAAAAAATCCCACAAAGTCAGTAGGAAAGTGAGCAGCAGAACTACTTCTGGAAACCTTTTCTACCTGGGATATCTATCAATAGCTTAATTACACATAGAAGTGATTGCAAGTCATGTAAATATATCCCATAAAACCCCAACAACATTCCTTTAGGTGGATTCCTCCTTGGCCACCCAAAAGACAAAAGAGGTGCGGCTCAGATAGTATCATAGTAGGGAAGTGACAGCGCCCTAACCAATTGCAGTTGTAATACCTTTCTTTCATAAATTTTCCAATTTGAAAACCATGTTTAGCCTTTGGTCTGGGTCTTGGAAGGGGGCCTTTGTAAGCCAGGAATTTTGTACAGAAACCTGAGTTTCATTTATCTCAGGGCAAATTTGCCCCTGTCCTGACAAGTATTTAGAAAAGGTGAGCCCTCCTATACGTCACTTGGCAACACTGAAAAGAAGGATTTGGAATTTGAGAAACAGAGAGCTTGGAGTATTGAATACAGACAAAAATTTACCCAAGAAAACAACATCAGAAAATGAAATCATGGCCCGAGGAGTAAAATTTACTGACTACAGTAAACATGGTTTCTGGAATTTGATGTTGAGAAGCCACGGCTGGTATTATCCCAGTATTGTTACTTAACATGTGTCCTTGTCTATTCTTACTGTGATATAGACTACCTAAAAGGTAATTTGGATAAATACATGTCTCAGTTTCCAAAAGTTCGGATTCTTCGTCTCAAAGAGAGACATGGCTTAATAAGAGCCAGGCTGGCGGGAGCACAGAATGCAACAGGTAAGAAGCTGCCAAATTTTTTATTTGTTTGTTTTAGTTATATTTTTGTTTTATTTTATTTCCTTTCAAATATATAGCAAATTTGAAATAATACTTCAGTGAACACCCATGTGGCCATCATCATGCCACCAATTTTTAACTTTCTGCACCATGTGCTTCATCATACACATACACAATCACGTGTTTATATGTACACAGTTTTGCCTTCAGCTTTTGAATTCACAGACATCATGACACTACAGCACTGTGTACCTTAGTAGGCATCTCTGCAAAATACAGACATTCTCTTAGATAAGCACACTTCCCTAACTAAATATCATCTGGTTTATGCTCTTTCAGACCTCCTCATTGCTCCTAAAATATTTTTTTTAAAGATTTTATTTATTTATTTGACAGACAGAGATCACAAGTAGACAGAGAGGCAGGCAGAGAGAGAAGGAAGCAGGCTCCCTGCTGAGCAGAGATCCCGGTGCAGGGCTCAATCTCAGGACCCGGGGATCATGACCTGAGCTGAAGGCAGAGGCTTTAACCCACTGAGCCACCCAGGTGCCCCTCCTAAAATGTTTTGTAAAGCTACTTCTCTTTTTTGAAATTTGAGATCTTATTAAGTTTCATGCAGCACATTTAGTTGTTTAGTCTCCCCAGCTCCTCAGTCTAGCATAGACAACACACTACTTCCTGTTGATGTGTTTTTAAAAAGTCCAGGCCATTTGTTTTGTATATGGGACCACATTCTGAAATTTTCTCATTGTTTCCTAATGTTACACTCAGTATAAATGTTTTTGGCATAAATGGTGTGTAATATTCTACTATGTAGGTGGTAGGAATTATGTATTGCTTAATGGTTTCAAATCATTGACACATGATGTCAGTGTCCCACCGTGGATGATAGTAATTTTGAACATTTGGTTAAAATATTGACAGCCAGATTTTTCTTTGGGGGGTAAGAAGTATTTGTAATGTGATACTTTGATCCATATGAATACTTTTTTCCTTACATTTTACTCAATCGTTTTGCACCCATTGATGATAATTACTTGAATCAATTATTACACCGAGGGCTGTCCATTTCTCTGTCCTTCCCTCCCTCTTTTTATTCCTCCCTTCCTCTCTCTCTCTCTCTCCTTCCTCTTCCCCTCTTATGCTCCCAACAGCAGAAATTTATGCTTTAAAAAATTCTATGTGTATATTATTAACTTCCTTTCTTCTGTCTATTCTTCTCTCCTTCTTTCCTTCATTTATCTATTTATTTACCTATTGTACTCAGATGGTCCCAAATTGGACCACTTGGAGCCCCTTCAAGCCTATGCTTTTTTGACCTCATCTCATTGGTATTTGTGGACTTAGAATTGTTTACTTTTCTCTTCCTTGACCTATGTGCATGCCTGCTCTTCTAATAGTGCTGTCTTCCCAAAGAGCAATATAATCTTCTTCTCTTCACCTCTTTTTACTGTGTGGGTGTTGGTGAGTGAATGGGAGGAGCCATATCTCTTCTGCCCATGAGTACTCTAAAAAAAACATCAAACATATCGATTTATTTTCACAGCCTTCTGTGAAAAGACCCATTCCCTGTAATAATTGCTGGACTTATATACCAGGTTCCATTCTAAATACTTTCTACAGTAATTGATTTCATCCTCACAATAACTCTAGGAGCTAGGTACAATAATTTTCCTCATTTTACAAATGAAGATATGGAAGCACAGAGATGTTATGAGTTGCTCAAGTTCTCCCAGCTAGCAAGTGCTATTGCAGGATTGGAACTCAGAAAACTTAGCTCCAAATCTGCACTCTTAACTGCTACATTTTCCTACCTCTAGACATCTAGCCACTCTTGCCCTAAGCTATGGCATTACTGATCTCCACCAGCTTGAATTTAAGCATGTTCTTTTTTTTTTTTTTTTTTTAAGATTTTATTTATTTATTTGAGAGAGAGAAAGAGCATGAGCTGGGGGAGAGGCAGATGGAGAAGGAGCTCCTCACTGAGCAGGGGGCCTGACGTGGGGTTCCATCCCAGGACCGTGGGATCATGACCTGAGCCAAAAGGCAGATGCTACTGACTGAACTACCCAGGTGCCCTGCATTTAAAAGCATGTTCTAATGATAAATTATCTGTTCACCTAGTTACACTTCTTGTAACTAGACCCCAAATTTTGAACTTGTTTTATCCCATTGGTTTGCTAACAAATTTCTTTGGCCTGTAATGGAAATTTAAAATGAACTACAAATACATCACACCAAAATTGACATTGCAGTGATAACTAAGATTCTTAATGATAGACCGCATTTGGAACATTAAGTAAAAATCCATGTTTGATTTCTTTTGGGAATAATTACACACAAATGATACAAAAATAGGATAGTGAGGAAATAGTCCAAGTAGGCAAGTTTGGGGCTAAGATCTGGTTGAAGAACATTCCCAGGCAAGTGGATAAAGGAGGATAAGGTCCGGTGGAAACATATGTTCTGTGTATTAAAGTTAAGGAAAGCTTATTATGGCTGATGGGTGCCGAGCATGGAGAGAGTGACAGGAGATTCATCTAGGGGGCAAGGCAAAGGTGGGCTTTTGTAAAGCTTTGAGTCATTCAAGGAGTGTAAGCATTATTCTTGGTATCATATGAAACCAATGAAGTACATTAAAGAGGAGGATAAAATTGTTTGGCTTAATTTAAAGCTCACTTTGACCACCTGTAGACAATGGGTATTAGGGAGAGGAGGGAGGAAGGAGGGAGACCAATTAGGAGGTTATCATAGCAGCGCCTGGGTGACTCAAGTCAGTTGAGTGTCCACTTCTAGCCTCAGCTCAGATTGTGATCTCGTGGGTGGTGGGATTGAGCCCCACAGCCGGCTCTGCACTCAGAGGAGAGTCTTCTTGTAGATTCTCTCTCCTTCTGCACTCCCATCACTCGTTCTCTCTCTCTCTCTCAAATAAATTTAAAAATCTTAAAAAGAAAAAAAGGAGGCTATTATAGTTGTCCAAGCACAAGGGGGGTACAAGGACAGATGAAGGAAAGGGTCAGAGTAAGAATATATTGTGGACATGGAGACCACAGGACTTGTCATCAGAGAAGATATGAAGAGAGTAATAATGAAAGGAGTCCAAAAAAAGCCCCCCCAAAACAAAACAAAACTCTAGAATTGGCATCTGAGCAACTTGGTGGCCTGTAGGGCCATAACCAGAGGAACAGATTTGGGATTGCAGTTGAGTTCTGATTTTGTCCATGTAAATTTGAGATGAAAAGGAGACATCCATGTAGAGAAAGCTGACAAGTGCAGAACCAAAAATGTACTGCTTATAAAAACCTTCTCTGTGCCTGCCTGGAGCACAGATCATGCTGGCGATGATCTCCAGAAGAGTCTAAACTGTGAGACAATACAGGATTCCTCTTCGGATGGGCTGCACGAACTCGCTCAAAGCAGTTGCCTAATCGGCCTGCTCAAGTACTTGCGTTTATACAGCCAGCAAATAATTTCTTTGAATTTAGAAAATCCAAATGTAAAAATATTAACTTGGCTCTCAGTCAGTCATTAACACGCTTGAACACATTAGCTCAGTTTTTGTTGGGTAACTCTCAAACTATTTGGACCATGACCCATGTTAAGAAATAAATCTTACATCACAACCCAGTGCATATATATGTTACCCATATAACTACAGTAGACATTTCATGAAATAACATGTGTAGCAGATTCTAATACCTTCTTTTCTATTTTATTTGTTTTTTAGAGTCTGACAAAGCCCACAATATTGTTGCAATGACTTGCTAATGGGTCACAACTTTAGTTTGGAGAGTCCAGCTAGGTATATCTTAATTGCTTGCCACTGTCTAGTGAAGAGTTGCTTCTCAAACTATCAGAGAAGAACTTTTTTTCTTTCTAATTTCCAAATTTTGTGGACCTACCCCTTTGTAAATTATAATAAAGATAAACTACCTAAGAAAGAAATAGAAAAAATAAAGCTATAATCACAATTATATATGCATACATCTATACTATATGTATATAGATATATGCATAATTTATTATGTACAACATATACGTGTGTGTATATAACATAGATAAAATACATAACATAAAAAATGACATAACATAAATACACAACATAAATAATGACATATATGTTATATACATACACATATATAAAATAGAGAATAAATTAACAAATTCCAGCAACCTGCTGGAATTTTAAAGCATTCGTTTTCAATTTCTGTTCCTGTCTCTGATGGCAGGGTCTGTGGCCCACACTTTGAGGAGCATTGGCGGGACACCAATCCCTAAATTTGGAAAGAAGCTGAAAAGTGTGTTCTGTTGGGATTAGTAACAGCCTTGTCGAAGGATACATCCAAAAGCTCTAAAGCGTACCTGACTCCTGTGGGCAATTCAAGGGGATTCAGAAGCCCGTACCAGTTTTGGCTGAGGAAATAATTCAAGGACCATTCGGGGACTGGCCCTAAGTGGTGCTGGCCAGCCTGTTTGTTCTCCCAGATTCTCCCTGGACATTCTGCAGCCATCACAAGTAAAGCACAGGCAGGAGACATTGTGGGCCTGAAAAGTCTCTTTAATCAGAGATCAGCAAAGATACCAGGGAAGAAATTTTCTCTAGACCGCCTCAGCCAAACAAAGAGATGAGAGACAAGAATCTGAATTCAAAATCTGACAGGCCCTGACAGCTATTGTTTCCTAAAGGATTTTTCCTTTAGGATTCAGAGAAAAGGGAGAGGAAGCCACAGGCAAGGATGAGATCAAAGATCCAAGGACCTACAGAAACTGGTCAGATGGCCCCATTTTGGTCCTAGGGTTTTATTAGACTCTCCAAAAGTATGTAATACGAAATAATAAGGGCAAAACAGTAACTCTCTGACCACTAGCAAAGTTCACTACATGTTCAGTTTCCAGTGTATGACAGGTTCTTCATCTGGATATGATTCAGGCAAAAAGATCGGGTCCAATCAGTTATTTCCTGAGATGAAGGAGATAGAGAGTTCAAGTAGGATTTAAAAATCTGAACGGCAGCCCAGGGTCAATGGGTCTCTAGGGAAAGTGTCCTGCAGGAAGCCAACAGGAGTAAAAAGAGATGCAGTAATTGAGGTACAAAGTGAATAAGTCGACCATTTGGATCTCATGTGAGTATTGAACAAAAGAGCAAGTTATTGCCCTGCCAAGACGAGGCTGCATGGGCAGGTTCAATAGTACACTCTGGAGAGTCAGAGTAGAGATCAGATTCTCATTTCCTTTATAACAAGGGCATTTGGCAAAATACATGACATTGCCGTGAGCATTCCAAAGAATCAGTTGGCTAACTTTAAGTATGTGAACTAAAATGACATCTAACTCCTGGACAGCCCTGAGGTCTCCTGAAAAGCGATAGTCCTTCTGTAAATTTTTACAACTTGTTTCTGTTGCAAGTAAAACAGATCGTTTCCTTAGCATCACTTACAAATTATTACATAAAATTAAGCAGTCAGACAGGCCCACATCCCTCACGGAACCCTAAACACAACACTCCAACACTAATTGGTGCTGGCAACAATATCCCAAGCTGGTTGGCTAAATAGAAATGGGGGGCCTGTACTCAACAAGGAACCAAAGCTTTCTGGCACGTTGTGCATCTCTAGGTTGGTCAAAAAGTAAATAAATAAATAAGTTACAATCAAATCCATCTGCGAACAATCCAGCATCACTGGGACCTACTCTCAGGAAACAGAAAAGCCTGTCACGTGGTCATCAAGATAGGATTCTTTGGGGCCCTGGCTTAAACACTCATTGAAAAAACAGTAATAACACTAGCTATTTATAAGGAATTTAGGTATTAGATCTTAGAACTATCTCCATAAGGTAAATCTCAGAGAAGTTAAGTAATTATCCAGTGTGGCTAAGGAAAGCAGAGCTCTGTGGCTTTGATCCTATGTTCATTTCTCCATGACACTTGGGGTTAGGAAGAGTGTATGAAATGTCCACAGACCATACCCACTACAAGTAGAAGTCCTAGCCAGAGTCAGCTACATAGACAGCTCCCTGGTCTAGTTCCGGAGATCTTATTTTAAGTGAAAGTGTCTGAAAGTGGAGCAATGACATTCATGCATGGGAGGATTCTTGTCTCACCCAAAATAAAACAGTATAAAATTCCAGTCTATGTTTTGGGCAGAAGCTGCTTCCTTTGGGTTCTGGCAACAAGTGAATGAAAATCTGTATGGGAATCTGGGCCAGGTGGGAAGTGAATGTAGGTTTGGGTACCCATCCTGCTGCCACCAGGGATTTAGAAAGTCGATCCAGGCGTCTTTGACCCTACCAGCTTATTCTGGGGATAGGGACTGGTAGTCTGGTAGAGACTGCTCTTTGGTTTGAATGGACCAGCAGTTGAAGTAGTGAGAAAAAGGAGGTTATTCATAGCCAAGTGGGACCTTAGCAGGCCATGCTTGCATATCCTACATACCTAGATAACCCCTGTGAACTTTCCCACACAGGGAGCGGGCTGTGCAAAATAACACCCTTAGTTGATAATGAGTCATAATCAACTAACCCATAATCTCTGAAAATAGGACTCCACCAGCATGGTAGGGGTTGTAACCACTGTCTCCAAGAGTTGGGGGTAGGAGAGGAGGGGCTTTCGTCTAGCACAGCCTGGTTATGCCTAGAGACTTCTCAAGGACATTCCTCCGCAAGACCTTGGCTAAGGTCAGTTTCTTTACCCTCATGCAAAAATACCATTGTTGATCAGGTAATAAGATATGGAACCACTAATTAAGAGGCAGTTTATAGTTTTTAGTGGCTAACTTTAAGCTTTCCCATTCTTTATGGCCATTTTTTTCTTTCTTTTTTTAGGAACACAGACAATGGAATAAACTATGTGTTTTCTAATATCAAGCTGCCACTTGGCTGAGCAAACTTGAAAAAAGTGCTTAAATTCTTTGTTTCTTTTAAATGGGAATAAAACTCAGACCCACATCTCATTTCTTAAATGGAAAGACAAATTAGATTTATACTTCAGGTTTGTTGTGTGGATTAAACAAGACAACCATGAAGAATGTTTAGGACAGTGTCTGGCATAGAGTAAGCACTTAATAGAAGGTAACTGATGTTGTTATAGGTTTGTCAAGAGCTGAGGGGAGCAGTCAGGTGTCAGAGTGGTCAATTCAAACAATAAAGCCAAAGGAAAGTAACACTCAAATCTTTATTTCCTCCACTAATATAACTAAGAAGTATAAGAACTGAAACAGAAGAAAGTTCTGACACCCTGAATGTTCCATTGGGCTGGTGGATTGGGCAGATGTGAGAATCATCTCACTGCCTAAGGAGCCCAGAACAAAAAGCTCCTCCTATATACATTACAGCCCGGGGCCTACAGTGGGAAAAAGAGAGGACTTGGAGTGGGAAAGTACTGAATGTTGAGACAGGTGGAAGAAACTGTCTTGGAGACCTCCTGACCTCCCATGCAGTAAGACAGAGATCTTGGGGCACCTCGGTGGCTCAGTGGGTTAAGCCTCTGCCTTCGGCTCAGGTCATGATCTCAGGGTCCTGAGATCGAGCCCCACATGGGGCTCTCTGCTCAGCAGAGAGCCTGCTTCCCCCTCTCTCTCTGCCTGCCTCTCTGCCTATTTGTGATTTCTCTCTCTGTGTCAAATAAATAAATAAAAACTTAAAAAAAAAAAAAAAAAAAGACAGAGATCTTGGCCTAAAGGAGGCCTCCAGTGGAGGAACCTGAGATAGGAATGAAGCTATGCTGAGAGCATGTCCTCTTGACTGCAGGTGCCTTCATAGGCTGTGGTGTACTCGCTGCAGACCACGTCTGGTGTGAGAGGACAGCCTCCAGACATGAGGACTTGGATTTGCCGGGAAAGCCTTTGTAACTTGGCTATGGTTGGGCCTGAAAAAGCAAATCTAGGATTTTGGTCATAACCCAGATTCCTCAGGTTATTATTAATCTTCTCTCTCACACACACACACACACCCCCACACACACACCACTTGTATAAAATCATTTGGAACAATGTAGATGCTACAGAGAGAGTGTTACCTCACACAATTAATAGGAAAAAAGAATTTTTAATGCTTGTTTTTTGAACTCCAAGTTTTTTTTTTTTCTTTTTCTTTCTTTCTTTTTTTCTCTCCCCTGCAAGCTTTTGATTTTTTATTGTGGTAAAATAAACATAAAATCTTAATTATTTCTTCAGTGCACAGTCCAGTACTCTTTTTTTTTTAAGATTTTATTTATTTATTTGACAGAGAGAGATCACAAGTAGGCAGAGAGGCAGGCAGAGAGAGAGGAGAAAGCGGGCTCCCCACCGAGCAGAGAGCCCGACATGGGGCTCGATCCCAGGACCCTGGGATCATGACCTGAGCCGAAGGCAGAGGCTTTAACCCACTGAGCCACCCAGGCGCCCCCACAGTCCAGTACTCTGAAGTATATTTACTCAGTGGTGCAACCAATCTCCAGAACACTTTTCCTCTTGCTAAACTAAAACTCTGTACCCATTAAACTATTCCCTCTTCTCCCTCCTTATCCCTGTAACCCTTTTTACACTACCTTCTAGCTTTGCTGATTTTTCCTCTTTTGTTTTCACCCCTGTTATGCAGAATGATTTCTCCTTTTTGTCATTCCTAAAGCCCACCTTGGAATACCAAACTCTGCCTGGTCCACAGGCCCCCATTCCAGGTTAATGGGACCCACCCTCCTTAGAAAAGACAAAGCAGCCGCCTTTACTACTAAGGATTCCCTTCAAAGTCTTGGCTATCCATTCTAAGTGGCTTATCAAGTTTTCACAAACGAAAATGATGCTTGCCCCAAGGACTTCTAGAAACAAAATTCATTTTATTTCACTATAGAATGAAATTCTAGGGACCAGGAATTCAGTAAGAAGACTATTACCCTTATCATCACCTTTCTGGAGCAATCCCCAAGACCTTTGAACATGAAGTACAGACAATCAGTAAATCGGCATTTTCAAATGATTTTTTTTTTTTTTTTCTGGCTCTCTAGGTGATGTGTTGACATTCTTAGATTCTCACGTGGAATGTAATGTTGGTTGGTTGGAACCTCTTCTGGAAAGAGTTTATTTAAGTAGAAAGAAAGTAGCCTGTCCAGTAATTGAAGTCATCAATGATAAGGATATGAGGTAATATTGTCATATTCTACAAGATACTTCTAAGTTATCTTTAACTAACAACAGCAGAAAGTACTGGTCGTATTCCTAAAATGCACATTTTTGGAAATCTAAGAAATATACAGTTCATCCATTTAAATAAATGAAAATACATAATAGATATCTTGGGATCAGAGAAAGTCAATCCAGTAGTAGTTTATTTGGTCATCAAAATACTTAAGTCTTAATAGCAATAAATCCTAATATTCATTGTCCAGTTCTTTCCTCTTTCTAGTCAGCTGTATCTGAACCCAGAAAATATCTACCTTCCTTAAGATTAGTTCATCTTTTTGTGGGAAATATACATTTGCTCCTAAATTGTTTTTCCCCTCAAAAATAGTCAGAACATTATTAAAAGTTAAGTATAAGTTAAAAACTAACAATCCAGCCAGTTAGTCACTAATATGACTTGCACTCATAAATTTGCTTGAAATGTTATTAAAAAGTTTGTGATAATCTAAAATCATTTGTGTAAGCACTTGTCCCATTCATTTGAACAAGACATGGTATCAGGTTGATAAAGTTTATGTGTATGATCTCAGGGAGCACTTTTTGTTTGTTTGTTTTTCTTTGTTAGTTACATGACAGTAGACAACTTTCAAAGAGGCATCTTTGTGTGGCCCATGAACTTTGGTTGGAGAACAATTCCTCCAGACATTGTTGCAAAAAACAGAATTAAAGAAACAGACATAATAAGGTAAGTACCTGAAATTTAAGATTAGAAAGCAATCATGTATCTTTTTATAAAGGTGTAGGAAGCTATTCCACAAAACGAGTATTTCCTGTCATTCTGTAGACCATCAAGAATTACAACTTTAACCAATAGATGATCAAAAGCTAACAGAGTTTTCCTAAGGTATTACCTTCCCACTACCAAAACTCATTTTTTGTATGGTCAGTTGCACCTTATTCACCCTGAACCCAGAGAAATTCACTATTATGATTCCTGTTCTCTGGGGTTTACAACCTAAGAAATACATACTAATTGAATATGCTGCATAAATGCTATATAAACACACATAACGTTAAAGCCAACATGAGTAAAAATTAGAAGAGTAAGTATTGTAATAATAGCTACTGTCAGGATTTCCTTTTCAATTCTAATTTTACCCTTTCCATGGGAGGGGTGCCAAATTCTGTGAATGAATTGAGGAATAGATACAGAAGGAGGATGTGAATTAAAAGTGAGGCTTTATTGCTGGAGAAGCTGAATTGAAGAACACAGCTTAGACCTGAAGCCAAAGTGAGAACTTCTGAACACTTCCCCCGGAGTACAGACCTGTAGGATGAGCATGCAGCCAGCCTCAGGCAGAACAGCAGGAATCCCAAAGCCTTCCCCTTTGGAGAGAGCAGTTGAGCAGACCAGCGCCAAGAGAAAGCCTCAGGCCACAGTGGATTGTAGCACTATTTCTCAGAATTTAACCCTCAATAAAGCATGCCTCATTCCTTGCTAGGTGTGATCCCTTCAGAATTGTTACTCCTAGTGAGTCAGGTAGGAGGACTATCCTTGACTAAACACTGTGCATTTAACCCTCTCTGTTACCCTAGGAGAGAGATGGTAGTATTGCCATTTTAGAGATGAGGAAATTGACCCTAAAAGAGGTAATTTTCCCAGGGATGTACAGTTAGTAAAAGAACAAATTGGGATTCAAACCCATATCTGTCTGAATTTAACACACTTAATCTGATCCCACATCTAAAGAACCTCTGCTGGGGCACCTGGGTGGCTCAGTGGGTTAAGCCTCTGCCTTCGCCTCAGGTCATGATCCCAGGGTCCTGGGATCAAGCCACGCATCGCATCGCATCGCATCGCATCGGGCTCTCTGCTCAGCAGGGAGCATGCTTCCCTTCCCCTCTCTCTGCCTGCTTCTCTGCTTATTTGTGATCTCTGTCAAATAAATAAATAAAATCTTTAAAAAAATAAAAATAAAAAACAAAGAACCTCTGCCTTTTTCAGACTCCTGTTTTGAAGGTCAGTGTAGTGATTGAGCTCAGATTATATTCCACATAACATCAGGAAGAGAATGCATTCTGGATGGACTAGAAAGGACATCTGGGCATTCAGACAGAATAAATGCATAAATTGTAGGGGAGGGGAAGTAGATGTGGGGCAGAAATTATCTTACATCGCGTTGTACCCTAAACCCAAGACAGGCTCTCCACACAAACCTTTCAACTGAGTCAGTGGTTGCCACCATGGGAAGTGATTACTGCCTTGTCCAGTTGCTGATTCAAGTGTAGTTTCTATCCCCCATAATCTGTAACAGTCGTGAAGGCTCTGGAATCTGACTCTGGATTTAAATCTCAACTCTACTTCTTCCTAATGGTGTGAGCCTTAAAAAGTCTCTTACCCTCTCTGAATCTCATTTCCTCATATTTTGCATTAAGACTTAAAAAAGGAGCTACCTCTATCATCTAAGAATTAAATCCGATTATATGACATGCTTTAAAAAGTGTTTGCCACCTAATAAGCTGTCAGCAAACTCTGTCTACAGTTGAGGCAGTAAAGTGGAGTGAGAGATCATAGAGTCAAACCAGACCACCTAAAGTGAACCCCTGATGTACATCAGAGTAGTCTGTGACCTTGGGAAATTCCTAACCGTTTCTGTGTTGTAGTTTCTTAATGGTACATACTTGTAGGATTTTCATAAAGTCTGAGATAGTACATATATAATACAACCGTGCCTGGTACTCCCTTTGCACTGTTAAATAATCATTGTTAAAAATAACCTATCTGGAGACTTTGTGTCAGAGAGTAAAGGGCAAATAAGAATCCTACTTCTAAGCCCCATCTTTCCTGACCCTGATCAAGCTCTGCCACCATGAACCAGGGAATGATGACTTCAGGGCTATTTGTGACTCCATTCCAAGACCTTCCCACGCTTGGTAGCTATTTTGAAATATCTCTTAATGCCATCACAATTGCACAGGAGACCCAATTGAAAAGTGAATTCCCATGACATGCAAGCTTAAAAACACAAACATTTCTTTTTGTAGGTGCCCCGTCATGGCAGGTGGATTGTTTTCTATTGATAAAAATTACTTTTTTGAACTTGGAACGTATGACCCTGGGCTTGATGTCTGGGGTGGAGAAAATATGGAGCTCTCATTCAAGGTATTGCCACGTGGTCCTCAAATTCTCTCTACAATTAAGACTTTATCATTTGGTTTCATTTACTAATATAATTAGATATGGGACTGCCTCAGGGAGGAAATTCCACTGAAATTTTAGGGCCTCTAGATTAATGTTTTAATATCACAGGTTAAATTTGGGTGAATCAATGGCTCTCATGAAATTTATTAGAATTGCCTAGTATTTTATAACACTGTTTCTACATGTGACTATGGGGGAAATAATTGTCTGCCATTCTGTATAAGTGCTGTGGGATTCATACTTCATACAAAATATCTCCAGGAATGTTTTTCTAGTATATCGGAAGTAACGAAATCATTGAGTAACGGGTCATGTTAGACAGCGCAAGTGACAGAAGTACAAAAAGTGCCTTTAGAGCAGGCCATCAACAGGCAATGTTGCAGCTACTTTGGACATGTCAGACAGCTCTGGGTATTTATAATCATTGATCAACTGTTCAGCAAGCCTTGGCAGCAGCCAGAGTAAAGAGAATCCAAAAGACAACTGCTTTCCTGAGGAGTGGGGTGATACATAGTAAAAGGGGTATTACTTTGAGCTCATTTTCAAGTTGTGCTCCATATGGGTCATCCCAAGATGAGAAGGGAAAGTTGAAAACATGGAAATATATACTCCTTTCCCTGATCCAACCAAAAGAGGAATCCATATTCTGTATTTTATGCTTTGGGATTCAGTGAGAATTTCTTCATAAAATAAGAAGTACACTACAGCGTAGGGAAAAAATATATATATATTTTATGAATCCCTAAAATGGTCCACAGCAATGTACAAAACTAAATAAACCTGTTGAGTTTAATTTGAAACTATAGGACAAAACTACTTCAAACTGGGGGGAGGGGGGAGTGGTCACTAGGTGGTTCTTTGTTATTGTTAACTAACGCCCATGATTTGGGGACATCATTTGATAATTGATGTTTATTATCAAACTGTTTCAGGTGTGGATGTGTGGTGGTGAAATTGAAATCGTTCCCTGCTCCCGAGTGGGCCACATATTCAGAAATGACAATCCATACTCCTTCCCCAAAGACCGGATGAAGACAGTAGAGCGGAACTTGGTGCGGGTTGCTGAGGTCTGGCTCGATGAATACAAGGAGCTATTCTATGGCCATGGGGACCACCTCATAGACCAAGGGTTAGATGTTGGAAACCTCACCGAGCAGCGGGAACTTCGAAAGAAACTAAAATGCAAAAGTTTCAAATGGTACTTGGAGAATGTTTTTCCTGATTTGAAGGCTCCCATTGTGAGGGCTAAGGGTGTGGTAAGTTCAAGCAGCAATTAAATTCTGACTCCATAAAAATAAAGTTTAAAAACTCTTGAAAATATGTGGAAAAGAATAAAGGTTTACGTTACAAGTAAATACCAAGTATGAGTGCAGATGAGAGAGCACTGTTAAGGATTAAATACAGGTGAACTTGAGGGAAGCTTTTAGGCAGTCAGGTTCATTGATTACTTCAGCAAATATCTACTGGGTATCAATAAACCAGACAGCATTTCAGAACCGTACTATACGGTGATGTATAAAGCAGACTTGATTCCTATTTGTGGAGCTTACAGTTGAGTAGGGAAAACAAGGTACGAGTATGTAATGTTTAAATACAAAATAGAATGGCTCTCGTTCAGGGAACTGGTCACAAGGGATGAATCTTTCTAAGCTAGAGTATTCAACTCCAAGGAGATGTTAAAGCCTAGGCCTGAAAGACAAGTGTCAGCCAAGCTCTGAAGGAGAGAGTCTTAGGCAGAGGATGACCTTTGCGCAAAAACTTTTAAGATAGATGACTGTCCAGGCCCTGAAGACCTGCCAAGAAGATGAATGTTGTCAGGGTCTGAAGGAGAGGAATGGCACGATATAAAGGGGAGGAGGGAGAAAGAGTCAGGTCACATAGTCCTTGTAGGCAGAATAGGATCTTCCTTTCTTCCTTCCTTCCTTCCTTTCTTTATTTTATTTTGTTTATTATTTGACACAGCGAGAGAGGGAACACGAGCAGGAGGAGTGGAAGAGGGAGAAGCAGGCTTCCCACTGAGCAGGGAGCCCGACATGGGGCTCGATCCCAGGACCCTGAGATCAGGACCTGAGCAGAAGGCAGAGGCTTAACAACTGAGCCACCCAGGCGCCCCTCTTGCTTTCTTTCTTTTTCTTTTTCTTTCTTCTTCTCCTGCCCCCTCTACTGAATGTAACAGGAGGTTATTGAGTAAGGTTAAACAATGGGACGACATGATTTAATTCAATTTTTACAGATGTCAAACTGGTTGTATATAAAAGAAATTGTCAAATGATGACAAAGAAAATTCCAGCGCACAGTGTAATGTACCAAAAGGGGAAGAAACCACACTAAAGAGGTTGGACAGAGTACAAAGTTAGGAATTAAAGCAAGAAAGCGGAGAACCTGGATGAAAGCCATTTCAAACCCATTCTAAGAGTGGGGCTTAATTTGAAGAGGATGGCAAGACATGAGGTTATTTACCACAGAATGGGTTGAGAAGTGATTAGTCAAGCCTTGACCTAGAGCTCTTCCCCAGTCATGCAGACGGTTAATCTGTTTTATTGTTTTCTCATTTATTTTTATTTATAAATATTCCTGGCATTTATTTCATTTTCTTTAAGAATTTTCTTTTTCTTCATAAAAAAGGTTCTCAGGCTTGATCATCAGTAAGCCTGCTGTTTTAGGCCATTTTTGTTCAGTTCTCCCTAGAAAGTGAATTGTACAAACCGATCACTCTCCACCTAGGAAATTTCCTGATGACAAGGACTTAGTAGAGCCATTCTCCCTGACAGTACAGGGGAGAATTCTGGAAGAGTATGGAAGAGAGGAAATGTAAAAAATTAAACTGACAAACTGGTACATGTGACCTGTTTGTATGTAACATAATGTAGTATAAAATTGTCATTTTTATAGGTCAAAATAGAATAGCAACTATTTCTGGTGGTTCAACCTGGTGTTTTTTTCTAGGTAACTCATTAGAAAGAATACTCTGGATTTATATGCTGCTCAAAAAATGTGTCTATAAAATAAATTTACATTTTTCTTTTTTAATTCTAACTCCTGAGTAAGAGAAAAAGAAATTCTCACCATAGTAATTTTTTTTCCTGTCCTAACAGACTCTCAACAAGAGCATTACTGAACTTTAACCACCAGAGGGAACTAAAAAACTACCTTTTGCCTCCTCTGTGAGGTTAACTTATAATTGCGTTCCCATGAAATTTCTGAAACGCTCTTAAAACAGCCCTTCCGCTGATGCCTGAGCTATAATATATTAAAATGCAAAAAATATTTTTAAATTATTTTTTAAAATTCTATTTGTTGTTTTCCTTACACAAATCATAAAGAAGATATCATTTCCTCCCTTCTGAAATAACCAGTAAGGAGCATTATCAGTATTTTTTTTAAAGATTTTATTTATTTATTTGACAGACAGAGATCACAAGTAGGCAGAGAGGCAGGCAGAGAGAGGGGGGAAGCAGGCTCCCTGCTGAGCAGAGAGCTCGATATGGGGTTCGATCCCAGGACCCTGAGATCATGACCTGAGCCGAAGGCAGAGGCTTAACCCACTGAGCTACCCAGGTGCCCCACCGATATTTTTTTTAAAAGATATTTTCCAGACATTTCAGACTAAGATTAACTTGGCCATTATTTTGAACAGACAGTTTTGAAAAGCCCCAAGAAAATAAAGTCTACAACTTTTTGTTATTTGTTCCACATTTTCCTTCTTTCAACTAATTTAGGAATTTAAATCCAGTGCAAGGTCTTTTGTTTCCTTTTCTTTTTTTTATAAGAACATATCAGATCTTTTTGAACCAAATATACTTAGTGAATGAAAGAACCTCACTAATAATGTGTCTTTGTATTGAATTAGATGCTTAGCAAATAGCCTATAGCCCAATGTTTAGTAATTCTGTGATAAACTGTGGGGAACTCCACCTCCTAAACTGGAAAGTGAAATAATTCAAAATGGGTGATTTAAAATTTATATACTGACTGATTTTTTTTCAAAAAGATTGAAATGGTTTACAATAAAAGCATAAATATAATTCCTTGAAAATAAATGAAGAATCAATTTTTAAAACCATTCATAATGAGATAAAGAGTAACAACTCCTTAGGAGTTCATAAATCATTTCTAGGTGAAGAAAAGTAGTTTCTCCAGAAATTTCTGATAGGGAAGAAGGGAAACAAATCTTCAGAGAAAGCGAAGGGTGGCGGAAAGCAAGGGAAAGAAAAATTTCCCCCTCTATCTAATGCTTTTCTATGCTTGGCAGACGGGACTGTACAAAATAAATACAAAGAAATCAGTTAAACCAGGGGTTCCCATACACTGCTTTGGGCAATGTTAGTTGTGCTGCCAGAAACAGGATCCCGGGCCAACTACACTTGGCAGACGCTCACGCTGCATTCCCTCTTACAGCAGAGAGCTAAACATTAACGTACTGGAAGTTCTGTGAGATTCTGGAGCAGTACAACCTGTTCGGCTGTATTGAAACCAGGTTTCTGAACCCGTGGGAAGAGAGAATGTTTTCTGGGTAATCCACAAGTACAGAAGTTTAGGTTTATCTCTGTTAAAACCCAGAGAACAATTGGAGAACATTTCTTTTCTTTAATCTCCAGGATTATCCTACGTTCATGCATTTCTATTAAATCTCTTCTCTGAAGTTAATTCCTTTTGTGCGTCCTTACGGCTCCATTTACTACTGGTGGATAGTCTCTTCCCATATTTGTCACTCTACATTGTGAATAGAGCTTTCTTTGAAAATGAAAGCTGGAAATTCTGAAAATGAAAGATGGAAATTCTGTCCTTCTAGATTTGTTTCACATGCCAGCCACCCAAGAAAGTAACCAATCTGGTACTTTTTTAAGATTTTTTTTACTTATTTGAGAGAGAGCGGGGGGGGGGGTGGTGAGCTGGCGGTGGGGGCAGAGGGAGAGGAAGAAGCAGACTCCCCTCTGAGCATGAGCCTTTTGCTGCAGGCCTTGAAATTGAGCTGATGTGGGTCTGGATCCCAGGACCCTGGGATCATGACCTGAGCCGAAGGCAGATGCTTAACCAACTGAACCACCCGGGGACCCCCAACCTGGTACTATTTTTATGTCTGTCAAAGTTCCTATCCAATGGAAGTAGAGTAAACTTGTATTTCAAACCCAGATGAAGGTCCACAGAAGGTTCAGATTCCCAAGGGAGACTCTAGCTACCACGTTGTCTCCCTGTGCTATGGGGTAAATTGTTTTTCCTAGGACACAGTTCTGCTGAGGGTCTAATTCTTTCGTCATCCATCTTTATGTGAAAGACTGCAGTTTCAACCCCCTGGAAAAAACCCCAAGTTTTTTCTCCTGTCCTTAATAATGTTGGTCACTTGCCTACCAGTATTTGCAGTTTTCCCACTTTCTAAAGGGTTTTGTTTTACTTCATTTTCTGGTCCCCGAAGATGCCCCTGATTTTCTTGCAAGCTAAGCTATGCATGTAAAAGGCAGGGCCAACCCACAGAGCACCCTGTTATGAAGGCTTTCAACTCTGAGCTACACAGCTCTATCATACAACACCCGCAGAAGAGGACGGCACACAATAGCGCCCTTGCCAACAAAGACTGCGTCGCCACCTCCCAGCTCAGAAGGCTTTCCTGAGTGTAGACTTGACTCTACACTGCTCTTCCAGAAATCTAAGAAGTCTAAATTGCACTATTAACTCACCATCTCGTTAGCCTTGCCCAAGATGTCAAAGGGGGCAAGGGAATCAACATTTTTCTGCATTAAATGGTGACTTATAGAAAGCTGCCTCCATATTTGACCCTGCAAATCCATTAAAAACCTGGGGGCCTGCCAGATAGTGCCTTTAAGGTTGGCTCTGTATTAGCTTTCATGACTTTCCTGTAATGAATTGTGGCTTGCCTGAGTCATTAGGAAGATTCTGACAGGGAATCAGCTGGAATCTGCTGTTCTTTGAAGGACTCAATTTATCTATGATTCAGTGCCTAAGCAGTGAAATTGCTTGAAGGGGTCAGCCAGGGAACAGAGCCCATAACTGTTGGTTTGATTAAATTGCAAGTCTGTGCATTGACTTTTAATGTATGCATCAGAAAAACTTGGGACAAGAAAATAACTACTTATCATGCTACCTTTTGCTCATTCCCTATTCAGCATTCCAGGCAAGGGTTAATTAAAAGCTTCTGTTTGTTGGCTCTGAGGCTGAATCATAGGCTTAAATTGACAGATTGAAGCTGTACTTTAGCAAGATTACATTATGTCTCTGTTAGAGATAGCAACCAATAAAATCGTATAGTGCTAAGTAATGCTAAGCTATCAACTTAACTATCTTTTAACCTTATTATAGTTTTATAGTCTGTGCTTTCTGAATGTCTTGTTCTACTTTAAAATATTTTTTTTCTTAATGCATATTTTATATTTTGTTCCCTAGCTTATTAATGTGGCCTTGGGCAAATGCATTTCCATTGAAAACACCACAGCCACTTTGGAAGACTGTGATGCGAGCAGCAAGGTACACTCTGGGCTGGGTTTTCTCTCTCCTCACAGACACAGTTGATAGATGGCCCAGGTGTACCTGATAAGTGCAGAGTATGGTACATTTACTGCTCACTTGAGAAATTCATTTTTGCTCTACAAACAATAATTAATTTATAAATTGCTGCATGATCATAAGGTTGGTAGTAAGGTAGCCCGCCACTAAGTGTAAAGATAGTAACTAAGGGAGTAAAATTGTGCATACCAAAGTCAACCCACCAGGGACCCAGTTTTGGCTCCATCACTTTCAAGTGTGTTAACTTTGCAAATCCTTTAACTTTTAGGTAAACAGCAGTTATAACAGAGCCTACCCCTAAATCATGTTGGCGGATCCAATTATGTCATACAGATGAAGCATATAGACCAGTACTTAACCCTCCGTGCTCCATAGACGTTTACTGTTCTGATAATAAAGACAAAAAATGTGAAAAATAAAAATTACATCTAAAGATAAAATAATAAAGGAAATAAAGCAGAGAATATTTTCAAATAATCTAAGGGAGCCATTTTATTGATTCAGTTCGCCTACCTGTGGAGAGTAATGCAAATTACATAATCTATGATCCATGGTGGAAACCCTTCAACAATCTCTGACAAACTCAGAAAACAATGGTTAGGGGAGGAAGGAGGGCCAGGGAGAACAGAGACTCTGCAGGGCTGGAGGTGAGTTCTGAGTGATGGTACCTCCCTCTTCAGAGTATGTTCCCCACCCATTCTCAGTCTGTGCAGATATTATTGGTTTCGATGCCAAATAGAACTCATAGAAACATCAATTCATGAGTAGAACTCAGCTTCCTAAAATTGTAGATCACTCTTTGGTAAAGAAATTCTTTTGTGGTGAGAATCTAGGTTTCTCCGGGCTTACCTGTTTGCTTTGACTTAGAGATATTGCTTCTATTTCTGATCACATCACCTCTCTACCTCTTAATTGAAAGCGGAAAAGACATTTTTGTCCTCTCTGTTGCTACAATTCAGCTGCAGGCTGTAAACTTGAGGCTGAGGAAGCTCTTTCTTAATTAGGAAAGAGAGGAGGTAGAAGGAAGAGAAACGTGTCAGAAATCATTTGAAAGATACAACTCATATTAACAATTCAAAGAGGAAATAAAATCATAAATTGCAAAATAAAACCACAAGTAGTCCAAATTATATGAGAGTAAAGTATTATTTAATTCAATCCTTCAAGACGCATTCTTCTTGTGATTTTCTGTACCTGATTAACCAGGATTTTTTTTTTTTTTTAAATTAGACAAAGTAGGCAGAGATCACAAGTAGGCAGAGAGAGAGAGGAGGAGGAAGCAGGCTCCCCACTGAGCAGAGAGCCCGATGCGGGGCTTGATCCCAAGACCCTGGGATCATGACCCGAGCCGAAGGCAGAGGCTTTAACCCACTGAGACACCCAGGTGCCCCCAGATTAACCAGGATTTTATCTGAAGACCCAAGTTGTGGTCTGGATAACCACTGAGGCTCTCAAGGGGATACTGGGAGACAAAAGTATGAATACGTAGCCCCTGCTTTCCACAAACCCCCATCTCCCTTTTTGTCTTGTTCCTCATTTTTAGCTTGTAGTTTGTTTTAATAACAAAAAGTAAAGGAACTTGGAGGAAGTTAATTTATTTTGGCAGAATTAATGAAGTTTAATACCAAGCCAGTTTATAGCATTCATCCAAAAAAGCTCAAAAGGAATAAAGCCCAAGGATTGAACTACCAAGCCTTAACCTTCACTTTACCTAGAAAGTCCCCTTAGCTATTAACTTTTCAACCATTTGAGATGTCCCTTTTAAAGGTAATGTCTAGTTTCTCTTAGTAGCCACATAAACTTCCTTTTATTATGACAGAAGACCATGCTTCTCAATTTTTAATGTGCATACAAATCACCTGGAAAGTTTGTTACAATAATAGATTTCTGATTCAATAGGTTCATGGTGGGGCTGAGATTCAGCAGTTCCAGCCAGCTCCCAGGTGATGCTGTTGTTGGTCCAGAGACTACCCTTTGAGTGGTGAGGTCTAACCCAATGACATACCTGATGATTTAAGTTAAATCTCAATTACATCACAAATGATTCTCTACACAAAGGCATTTAGATAGATTTTTACCAGCAGTCTACTTTTTTTATGTTCACATTGGTGAGAAATAACAAATTTCCCGCAGACCCACAGACTTAGAATAAATTGACCAGGCAGATGATACTAGGGTGTAAATAACTGGAAAAATTACTTACAAAAACAGAAAACATGGTTCCATTACCTGAATCAGTATTTATTTTAGACATTGGCAATTCCCCAAAACTGGACTTCTCCCAAGAGTAGTTCTTAGGAACCACGGGATACTAACAGAGCAGAACCTGATGATTCTTTCTGCTATCAGCAAAGAAAGATTTTTAACCTTTCTTAAAATAGGAACCTTTTTTTAGATTTAAGAAAGATTTTTAGCCTTTCCTACAAAACCTCCAGGAATCCGGTTATCTGGATAGTCTTAAACAAAGAAGCATAATAATTTCCACCAAAGCAATTTAGGACTGTGACTTGGATCTCCTTATGGCCCTAATGGCTACAGATGGTTTGAATGTTCCACTACTTTAAACACCAGGCTTGTCTAGGATTCAGACCACCTGAAATGACCTCCATTTGCAGATATACACTAACTGTACTAAATAATTATTATTATTGCAGCTCACGTTTATTGAGGGCTGACAGTAACTTCACAGTCATTACCTCAACTCTCTGAGATACTCCCTATTGCTATCCAACTTAAAAATAATAAAAATGAAATTAAATATGGTAATAATATACCCATGCTGTCAGAATTGAAAGTGGCAATACTGGGATTTGGGTACAAAACATTTGACCCGAGTGCCTATATCCTTAACCACCGCTAACCGAAATGTTTGGCAGACCCCCTACCTGTATCTACTGCCTAAAGTGACCTTCTCCTTGTCCGTTTCCCGACAGCTTCAACAATTCAATTACACCTGGCTAAGACTTATTAAACATGGAAAGTGGTGCTTAGCTCCTGTCCCTGAAACCGGCACCCTGAGGCTGCACCCTTGTGATAACAGAAACAAAGGGCTAAGATGGCTGCATAAATCAACATCAGTCTTCCAACCAGAGCTGGTAAGCAAAATATGGGTACCTCTTCTTTATCGCAAATCCAACTTCCGGTTAAATGGGGCATAAAACTCTCATTGTCCGCGTCCTCAGTCGGAAGCTTTCAATGTGTTTATGGCAAAAGAGGCAGTGTAAAAAGTTCATACAGAGAGATAAACAGATATTTTTGCAAACTGTCAAGTCCTTTTTTTCTTTTACAAAATTTATTGCAAATCTGTTATTTTTTAAACATAAGCCACCCGTTGCTTTGGTTATATTGCTATCAGCATCTTTGTTTCTATAAGTCATTCGCTTCAGTCAACTAACAATGCCAAAAATCCTGCTTATGGGCTAGAACCGGTTCTCACTGGTTATCGGAGAAGCCTGAAGGAAAGCATATAGGGAAAGCAAGAAGCAGTGTTCTTCCTACAAGCTTTGCACTTTAGAATGACTCTGCTTTTCAGCGTTCTAACTCCTTTCCATAAAGGGAGACTTTTTCTCATCTCCCACCCCCTCGCTCCCAGAGATCTGGGCCTCAACAGGTGTTGGAGGCAGCTCCCACCTGCTTGTCATAGGAGCTGACGGTGTGCCGCGTGCACTTCCAACATCACATTCAGTGACATCACCCTGAAAGCTTGAAACCAGCCATGGTGGGAGGAATTACAGAACCCTATGCTACTAATCCAGGGATGTTTTTCCAGAGGTCCAGTTATTAATACTTACCAGACCACCCCTGCTATATCCTATTCACCTTCAAAATGATAAATGTTAAAGTTCTGATCGGTTTCCCCAATTCTATTTTAACAAGATACAAAGTTATAAGTTTTGGTATAAGACCTTGAGGTGACAAAAATAATTTCAGGTCAACCTTCTTAAATTTTCTATTATCTCACTGCAAGTGACCACCAAATCCACAAAATACACTGGGTATACGAAGACCATCATTTTGCTCAGGGTTGTCGCCAAAGTATGCACTTTGTTTCCTCCTTGGAGTGTCTCCATTTCTTTTGATGTCACAATCAGTGACTACTCCCTTCATGGCATTTTTCTTCCTACTTGGGGTCAAAATCATATTTCCCAGTCTTTCTCCTTTTCAGTCTTCTCTGTTATATTTCAATTCCTTCTGGGCATTTTTTTTTCTTTTTAGTGATAATGACTACTATTGAGTTATTTAGAAAAATTAGGAATTAGTAGTGCACCAGTTACTAATTTTATGTTGCGTAATGTTGGAAAAATCCATAAACATCTATCAAATATTACTTTCTGCTTCCTTAACCTTATGCCAAAGAAAGCTGGAGGTGGGGCCAGGGGTGAGAAAGGATGAGAATGAGAACACATTTTTAATCTCCAGAAATGAAGCTGTTACCAGAAAGAAATTCAAGCTAGTTAGAAAATATATAGGAGCCAGCAGCCATTAAATCACATAGGTCTTATTTATAAATTGGGTTGGCCCCATTGAGAACTTAAGCCCTCATTAGCTGATTTTCATATAGGCTTAATTTTGGTCCCTCTAAATGGCAAACCAATTAGTAAGAAAGTAATTTAATTAAGATGGCAATAATTCAATGTTTCCCAATGCTGTTTGTGCTTATGACTTTGTAGCATGTCACACAGCTGTCTTCTTCTGCCTTAAGTTCCCCTTTCCATGCTGCTAGATGTCATGGAGATTAATATCTTGATAATAGTCTTCCCTATATTTTCAGTATTTTGGTAATTTTCATACTAAACCTCCTGAGTCCTCCAAATCTTATTAAGTCTTTAAAAAATAAACGGAGAAAAAGGCTGAATAACAGGAACATGTCTCTCCCTTTAGCATTAGGAATTGAGAGCTTCTTAGAAGGAAATAGGGTAACAGTGAGTTTGATCCTGAATACCAATGAATTGTTAAAATTATACATTTCTAATCTAGATTTGAAAGATATTCTCTAGGCCAGCTCACTCCAAGTGTTGTGGATTATAGACCCCTAAGAGGAAATTCTTTCATAGGTAGTTCCTATGTACTGTGACATGGAATGACTCTCCACCACTTGTCCCTTCATCAAGTATCTTTAGATTGGGGACAAGTTATTCAATTACCTCTTTACAATCCACTGACAGAATGTTGTAGATAATCAGGATGATTTTGCTCAAGGCCAACTCCTTTACAAAATCTTGAGCATACTCAAACATCATATTTCCAAAGTCCTACAAGGATGACAATGGTTTTGTAGGAATATCTTTAAAATACACTATTATGAAGTTACCCCTATTTGACATATTTTTTTAAACATTTCAAAATAGTATACATATAATTAAGATTATCTTTGTCATAGTCATGGAAAAAATGAGAGTATTAATAGGTGAAAAAATTATAAAGTCATAAGCAAGTTCTAAGTTGGTTATCTATTATTTCTAGGATATTCAATAAATATTAACAAATAATAGAACTCTGAAATACCTTTGACTTTTTTCTAATTACATCTGGATTTTCTGGACATCAGGCATTACATACTATCAGATATTATGGTGGATAGCTTATAAATAAATACATAATTTCTGGCACTTTTTATTCCAAGTTTGCTATCAAAAGTATGAACTTAATTAAGAAATTTACTGACTCGCTTTTTGTGATGATTGTTTTTTCATGACCACCATCAGTTAGAGAGCCATCATCCATCAAATATAGCAAATGCCATATGGAATTATTTTCTTTAAATAATACAGTTACCAGACCCATCATCAGAAAATAAATCTTTTGCTTCCTCCCTAAGGAAGTCGTAAAAGTCTTAAAAGCCCTGTAGCTTGAAGAAGTGAGAAGTTAGTTTGAGATGGAGACAAATTTAATACAGTCCAAAGACTGTATTCATGTTGTTCATTTAGTTCAGAAGAATTCCTAATGAATCAAAAATATAATTATCTTTTTTTTTTGTTAGTTTTCATTTCTTTATATTTCAGTTGTCAAATTCATTCTGTGGCTCATTCCCAGATCCCCTTTCTTTCCAGGTGAATCACATTGTTTTTGGGAACTATCATCAGTTGTTATGCTTAGAAGGAAATGTTTCTCAGAAGACCCTGAAAGTTGCTGCTTGTGACCCAGAGAAGCAATACCAAAAGTGGAAATTTGAAAAATATTATGAAGACTAAAGAACAACTAATATTTTTATCTAGGAAACCCATTGGACACTGTGAAAATGACAGTGGACGTAGGGACAGTATTTCTACATGGTAGTTTACATTTTCAAAATTAGTGGCATTTGAATAGGAGATTTAAAAACCCACAATATTTGAGAAACCAAAAGTGAGCTCAGGGAAACAACCTAACATTGAACTGGAGTCCGTCTTCAGCTCTAGGTGGACTTTTGAATTGCACACTTCCTGCCCTCTGCTGGATGGACCTCAGCCTGCAAACTTCCCCATGCAATCAAACAGGTAACAGGAAATACAAGAAATGAAGCCAAAAGTACTTGAAGAAGTACAATGATATTCATGATGACTGAGTTGGATAATAACCAGCTCTTTTGGCCCATAAGTAGGTATAATCAATGAGAACCTATTCTTTTATTTGCCCTTCTTTTTTTTTTACTTAAAAAAAAAAAAAAAAGTCATTTGAGTTCCTATGACAAAAAGACCTGAGAAACACACAGCTGTCATCTTGGTGAAGTTCTTCCCAGCGACACGCCTGTGCACCTAACAGTTTGAATGAGTATCGGTATCATACTACTCAATGGTAGGACTTTGATCTAGATAACTACATAATGGTTTTTGTTTTTTGTTTTTTGTTTCCCAATCTGAGTCAGTGGAAAAAAACTTTAAGTGAGGAAGTAAAATGTTTATTCAGTTCCAGATATGGACATTGTTTCAATTCATTTTGTGCTTTTAAAGCTACGCTTTTAAGAAACTGCCATACCAGTAACTTCCAAGACTTAGGTGGGTATTTAAAAAAGAAAAAAGAAAAAAAAAAAAAAAGGCAAGCAAAAGAGGCTAGGTCATAAGGCACTGTAGTCACCAAAAAGGCACCAAAAATACACTTAATTGCACTGTAATGTAAGACCAAATAAAAAGAGCTGAAACATAATAAAGCAGTGACAGAACACTAACAATTATTAAAGATTTATACAAAATACGACTTTAGATTTAACAGCATTCACAAGGATGAAATATGCTAAAAGTAAGCGCTAAAAGATTTCAAAGTAGGAATAAAATGAAGTAAACACAATGAAAGGGAAAGAGAATGAGGTAAGAAACCCTCTGGAAGAGAGTTAAGAAAAAAATTGACCTAGACTTGCCAGAAAAGAAAAGGAATCTGGCACCTCTGTCGGGTGGGGCTGGGAGATAAGGCCATAGGTGTGGGTCTAATGATAACATTGATAAATCTGAGGCAACAATATTTCATCAATCCACATTGAATTCCTAACCTTACATATGCCAGTATTTAGGCATACCAAAAGAGAGTCTAGAAATCCTAACTTCCTTTATATTCATTTTTGGTAAGAAAACTGATGCCCAGAAAACATAATACCTAAGAGTACCACACCAGTTAGAGATGAGGATTAGAATTTGGATCTCTAGAGACAGGGCTCAGTTCACTGCCCCAGGCCGCTGGCCTAAACAAATCTGTTCCACAGCATTCTAAATGTTTTTGCTGGGGTTGGGTGTCTGGAGGGAAACCGTGCTATATGCTTGTTAATATAAAAATGAAGCTTTGTTCAGTTGAGCTGGTGGTTAAACTGGGCATCTTTAGTTCTGACTTCCTATTTAAAATTTAATTTTATCTCCCAATTAATTGCACAAAAGCAGAGCTATAGCTATGACTCAGAAGGGGAAAGAGTTCTGCCTATTTGCATCATATTTAAGATGTTTTATTTAGATAATTGACATTGCAGATGAGATAAGAGAATGACTAGAAAATGAGATAATTCTTTTCAAAACAGAGCCATATGGGGGATAAAACACAAGTCAGTTGCCAAAGGACTAACTGAATTGCTGACCAAACTAAATGTGCTGAGTGCCTCATACAATTCTTTGTGTAACTGCAAAAATGTTGAAAGGTTTTTTTGCCCCCTGTCTGAAGACGCTTTTTATTCAAAAACAGTTTCCACAAAACACATCAAGTCTGTTCAGAAAAAGACAATTATGGTTCGAAAACACTTACCTCAGGGCATAGCAATGAAAGAAATTAAAATGTTTTTTCACAAAAAAGACTTCTACAGCCTGTTGTTCAGTGTGTGCTCTTCCTGACTTCACCTTGACATAATACAAAGCTATATTGTTGTCAATATAGCAAAGGATTGTTTCCATACATGACATGTTTGTTCTTGGAAAAATTTTTTTAAAAGAGCTTTTTCCATGTATTTGCTCAACTACTCTAAGATGCAAGGAACTAATCACTAATTGGAAATCTTATAGACCTAAACGTCAGAGTATTGACTAATTGTGAAATCTCCTACCAACACTTTTTTAAGCATTACCCTCTATATTTTGTTTTCAGAAGACTAAAATAAAAGTGTAAATGCTACTAGGCCTCTGTTACTTCTAGTGGGAAGTAAGGGTGGGAGTCCCACCCCTGAGTGGGACACATTAGGGTCCTATTCAACCCTAAATTCTTTTTCTTTTTTTTTTTTAGTTTTTTTTTTTTTTTTTTTTTTTAATATATTTGACACAGAGAGAGAGATCACAAGTAGACAGAGTGACAGGCAGAGGGAGAGAGAAGCAGGCTCTCTGCTTAGTGGGGAGCCCCATGTGGGGCTTGATCCCAGGACCCTGAGATCATGACCTGAGCCAAAGGCAGAGGCTTTGGTACCTGAGCCACCCAGGTACCCCAACCCTAAATTCTTTAGTAGGAGACTATGTTATGGGAGACATCAGAGTTTTCCTTGGGTTGGCTTAAGTCATTGCCTTTTCTTAGAGAAGTGTCTATACGTTTTGCTACTTTAAATACAAGCATAGTTTCGGTATTTTACAGGACTTATTTGATCAAAACCTAATTTACCAGACCATCTGAGTGCTTCTGAACTTTTTGGTTTGTACCGTTCCTTTCTCTTTTTCAGCAGTTACCCAGAGCTTCTCCCTGAAGGATGACACAGCTGTTGTTGGTACAACCATGTTTTATCACCAGCCTCAAATTTGCTCAATTCTGCTTGCTGACATTCAATCAGCTGTCATTCACAGGGCCAAAAACCACCATATGCCACAATCACAATGTATTGTTAGTGTCTCCATAACTAATTTGGAAATATTCTCTTAAATAGGGAAACACCTTGCTTATAATATTGCCTTAGGTATTGTAGAGGGGCAAAGATATCAGTTATAGTGTATAGGAATTCAAATTCTCCAGTCAACCCTGAATTTATGAATGGCTTAGGATGATTTTCAAGGGATTCTCATGCAAAGAGAGTGGGGTTGAAGCTGGCCAGATAGTACCATCTTTATTTGTTTTAACAACTTTAACTTCCATGTTCAAACACAGAAAAGAAATTATGCCTCAGATGAGGGTCCCAATATCTTTGGTATTAACAAGGAATTTACAGGGAATAAACGGAAACCAGATGAGAACTGATTATCTTTGAGTACCTATCATGTGCTAGGCACAAATTGTTCCCTATCTCGCTGATGTGCACAACTCAGAGAGTTAGGTCTTACTCTTCTCATTATGCAGACAAAGAGGATGGCTGAGAGGTATTTTATCTAAGAGCATCCCACTAGTAAGAGACTAAAAGCTAGTTTCCATTCTACCTGACTGGAAAAAAAAAGAACAAGGAGGAGGAGGAGGTGGGGGAGGTAGAGGAGGGGGAAAGGAGGAGGGAGAGGGAGAGGGAGGAGGAGAAGTAGAAGAGTCTCATGCTCCTAAGACTTGTTTTTTTCTCTAAGTGGGGGAGTCAACTCAGGTAGCCTCAGTTAAAATCCCTTTATTGTGAAGTCTTAGGTCTCCCTTGGTTGTGATACAGAGGCTGAAACCTTTCTCTTAATCACCTGAAATGTGGGCTTAAGTTCAGCTATCCCCACATGCTTTCCAGTGGTCTATCTCCTTGACTTCATGCAGGACATATTCTTTTCCATTTCCTATAATAAATATGAGAAGGAGAAGCAGACATAGAGAAATTGCTTCCCCTTAAATAATACTGCCAACTCTTTCTTTCCCCAACCATTAATCAAAGCCGACAGATTGCCCAATTTGAACAGAGGTGGGAGGTAAACATTGAAGAGTCCTTTAATGGAAGACCATTCCATGCTCTTGGATGGGAAGAATAAACATCGTTAAAATGTCTATACTGCCCAGAGCAATCTATACTTTTAATGCCATTCCAATCAAAATTCCACCAGTATTTTTCAAAGAGCTGGAGCAAATAATACTAAAATTTGTATGGAATCAGAAGAGACCCCGAATTGCTAAGGAAATGTTGAAAAACAAAAATAAAACTGGTGGCATCACGTTACCTGATTTCAAGCTTTACTACAAAGCTGTGATCACCAAGACAGCATGGTACTGGCATAAAAACAGACACATGGACCAGAGTCCTTTAATTTAAAATACAAACCAAAACCTGTAACTTTTACTTCATTGTGTAGTTTGTCACCGTAGTGCTTTTACAACTTTTGTGTAGGTTGTTTAAAAATTGCTATGAGCCACAAGCCTTGAAATGAGAAAAGGAACACTAACCAAAGCTAATGTACAAAATATTTATTTTTGGCAAACAGCCATTCTGTGGACAAGTTTGCATAAGCTATGTAAAGTATTAAATACTCCTGATGAGGTTTAATGGATGGTATTTCAGGTAGGTGTTGGTACCTTGAAGAAAGGGGAAAAAATCCCATCACAATAAGCAGATTCAATGCCTCTGTTTTCAACCTAATGAGTCAACTAGTAGTTACCATTCAAATTAGGGTCTCTTTGCAACTTTATGTGAATCATTGTTTTGCAAAAACATAGGAAAGTTCTCATTTTTCAGCAAATAGAACAACTTCTAATATGGTGAGTTTCTAATGATGACAGTTGCCATTAAATAAATAACAGATAATATCTTTGAAAACAGAGGCTTTCTATTTTATTATTGATTGATTGGTATTTACCAGTTCAAGGATTTCAGTCACAAATATCTATATAAAATAAAACCTTTATATTAGATATAAAAACCAATTTTTTGAGGGACTAGATTATCGTTACTTGACCAAAAATGTATCTATCTTTGTAAATATATATGTATATATACATACATATATATTCATATAGAAAAGTATGTGTATATATTCATATATGTGTGTATATATAATTATATATATGAGTCTCTACATTTTATGCTTTGAAGTGGGAGAAAATAAGACCAAAACTTCCTGCTTACATATATAAAGAAAACTATGAAATGTTTTTGGATAATTTTAATTCTTTTAAGTGCACAATTTTGTCTGCATCTGGCCTTCTGTACAAAAGTATCTCCCGTGCACTTTGACTCTGGGTATCACTTTCCATCCTTGAAGAACCAAACTCTAAATTATCAAGATTCTTATACATTTTGGATTATGCACATGTCTTAATTCTCCTCCTTCAAACAACTGCCCAAACATTGGCAGATCTTACATGACTTTTAATTAGCTATTAAAGGTGGACAGAAAAATAAGAGAAGCAAAGGTCAGATTAGTGGATTTTCTTAATTGATTACCTAAAAGCTTCTGTTAATGGGAGAACAAGATTGAAACAATGGAATATAAAGGAATTTGAAGTTGAACATTTTGAAGTACCCAATTTTCTGCCTCTACTAACTGATGTTATCATAAAGAAGCAATCAAATATGTAATTTTAAGTCACTAACTAAAAATTCAGATTACTTTCCAAATTCATTTCCAAAACTCTCCCACACTGGCAGTTGATTACGAGCCATTGTCCTTTGATCTTGTAGTTTGCCATGTATCTGTTGGGTGATTTCTGCTGTTGATTACTACCTGTGTCATTGTGTTTATGTTGATTGTGTGGCTGAGTCACTTCATGTTCCTCATGAGCTGTATGCACATTTTGGTATTCATATTTATTATGTTACTGTCTGATATTTTAATATTGGCAAATGTTTGCTACAATTTTTGACATTACTTTTTATAGCCCTCTTGTTTTTATAGAGCAATGAAAGTTAAGCCTTTAAAAGTAGTTGCCTTTCTCATATGGTCAAACATATTTCTTTTTTATAATACTCTGGTGCTTCATCTTTTTCCATAATTCTCTATTATTACTTATTTTAAGTGTTTTTCTTATCACTTTGAAAAACTTAAATGTCCGTTCTTCATTTGAAAATGTGCCAAAAGTACTAGCCCATGTAAATAGGCAGAAACAGTTACTATAAAAGTGTCAGCATGGTTTAAATGTATTACCTTGATGGCTAGAGAGATACATATGTGTTTTTCAAGTTGTTGGAGTTAAGGTGTATCTAAACAAGAGCTCAGTTCCTATAAAAATAATGCAAATTTTGGGGCGCCTGGGTGGCTCAGTGGGTTAGGGCCTCTGCCTTCGGCCCAGGTCATGATCCCGCAATCCTGGGATCGAGCCCCGCATCGGGCTCTCTGCTCAGCGGGGAGCCTGCTTCCTCCTCCCTCTCTGCCTGCCTCTCTGACTACTTGTAATCTCTATCAAATAAATAAATAAAATCTTTAAAAAAAAAAAAAAAAAAATAATGCAAATTTTTCAGGAACATTAGGTATCTACCTGCCAGAAGTTTTTGAGTTTTTTTGGTTTTGTTTTTGTTTTTACAATTGTGTACACAACCATTTTAAGAGCTTTTTGTAATAAATAATGCTTTTTGGATTTAAATAAAGTGTTCTCTTGATTTCTAAAGCATCATTTCTTAATGGTCTTTAATAGCTGCTGCTATGCAAGCATTCTTCCTAAATTTTAAAGGACAGCAAAAGAAAATAAATCCTTCACACCAAAAACAAGGACACACACTATTATTGAGAGCAAGTCAGACACAGCAGTTCTTTATTTAAACTGTAGACAGATGATAGGTGGATTCTGACATATTCCATGTCTTCCAATATAGCATTATATGAAAAGTAAATTTTATATTGACAAAGAAATAGAGATTTTATTAATTCATATTCACCCCAAAATTATGAAAAATTAAAAGTCATGTAAGAAATAGCAACATTCTCGCAAGAAATCAGTTCTCCCTCCTACCAGGTACCAGAGTCCTTCTTCCATCCAACCCGAACCTTAGATCACAAAAGCAGTAAATCTTCCAGTATTATTACCAATTTGTGTTCTAACTTGTTCTGTAGGAATGTCTAACATGTTAAATATCCCTCATGAAATTGCCTTTCCTGGGTTATAAAGAATCAAATAGTCACCTAACCCCATCATGTTGCTTCTGATCACTTTAACTCTGTTGCCCTAGTGTAAGATGGGAGCACAGGCACCGGGTGTTAATGTCAAAGAGTAGCTTCCGTGCTCTTTTGTAACTGCACTGCCTCATCCATAAGCATTAAGCATTTGCTCATTGAACATACCCCGAAAAAGTCTTTGTGGACAATATCTTTCATGTTTGGTTAATTATACGGTAAGAGCACAAAGCTTTAAAGGCCAGTGTTACTATGTACTGGATCCCCATAAGAGCCAGTCGCGTGATTATGGCACACCATAGACCACCCAGCTCACTCAGATTCCACAGGAATTCAACACTTCCGTTAGAACAATTAAAAATAGAGGCTCTGTTGATGGTAGGTTAACAACATGCTCCTGTTCCTTGATGGATAACACAATACTGTGCTTTGAAGTTAAGTAGAAAATTGTAGGGCTCATCAGGAACCCAGGAAGAAAATGGGTTGCCCAGGTGGAATGATTTAGAGGATCTAAATAAATAGGAAATTGTCTGAGTGCACCAATCTTTTACCTAAATTTACCAATAAACACCTGATTTCTCTGGCTTTCTTCTGAAAAACCTGCATCATCAAGAATGAAATCTATAGGTTCTACAGATGAATAGCACTTTTACATGATCAGGTTGTAAAATATCTGTTTGAAAGAATAACAGAAGCACTTCAATCTTGAATTCAAAATTGAGTCTTGTAAACAGTAAATAGTAGTATATGATATCCTGGAAATATATTATGTGACCAGGAAGAACTAAAGAAATTTCCATTAGAATGTGTGGGATTTGTTACACATAAATAAGCAATAATCTAAGAAGGCCTAACCCGGGTTTTTTCACAAAATGAAAAAGAAATAAACAAAGGGTTGAATAGTACAATGAAGACTGTATTACATTCAGACAATAAGGAATTGTCTTTTTATTTGCAGAGCCAAAAATATCTTTATCTGTGGTGACAGAAAGTTCAGGGTGATATATATGGAAGCCTGAAATGAAAAATTATGAAACTATCTAAGAATAAAAATATAGACTCTCCCTTTTCATAAATATTTAATACATTATTTGATACACTGGCTTGAGTGAAACTCCATAGGCACAGTTTTAAGCATCTTGATTTGGGCTGAGGTCCAGTAAATTATATATTCCCAACAACTATCAGAGCTTTCTTACTAAAAATACATGCTCACACTCTACTTTGAAAATATCCTAAGATAATTATTTCCATTTTCATAGTAACTAGTACAGTTATGACTAGAGTTGTCTTGGGTTTCTAAGGAAAGAAAATTATTCTGAGATACTGTTAATAAGAGAAAGTGTGGTAATAGAGAAGGGTATTTTCTTAAAACTGTGCTAAAGCTGTCATTTTCACTTTTAATGACTTTAACTGTGCTAGACGAGATTTTATTTTCAGTCACAAAAATAAACTATCTAACTCCTTAGTCTATTGCCCACCAACCTTCTAGCCCCTCCCTGTATCAGCCTCACAATGGATTTTATTCATCTTGACTGCTAAAGCCAACATTTAGTCAACAGAATTTTCCTGACTTGACCATTGCTCAGCCCCTCCAGTGAGAAAATTCCGTGAATGGTAACACCTAAGAAGGAGGCCTATACAGATTTTTCACTCTGTAGATGCCAAGGAAAGCCACTTAAAATCTTTTCTGAAGATAATAGGAAAGGCAAAACATTTTGGACAGCTTATTGCCAGTGTCTATAAAAACAAGTTGAAATGAAACAGAGGTTTAATACCAGACTTTCTAGCACCCTCAATGTATAGGAAGAAAGACACCAAAAGAAATACAGGTCATTTCTCACAGCCCTCTTTGATTTGATGACTGTATTTCCCAATGTTGTTACTTTTAACAAGCCAAATCATGCCAGATTCTCTAGGGGTGCTTGCTGTTTGCTGTTTAGTGCTTATCACACAAGGCCATATTAGTGAAATTTTAAAAAGCAAATGCCCATGAATGAATCTAAAGCTTTTTGACTTGAGGTTACCAGACCGAATTTTGTCTAGGATTATTTCCATATTTTTCTACAGTGAAATAGAGGTTAAGCTTTCACATCTTTAAAGGGGATGACTCAAATAAGACATGCAAAGATGAGTCTCAGGAAAATAGAATTAGATTTTGCTTTAGTGGGCAGGAGAATTCCTCAGTTCCATTTAATTTATAAGTGCATCATGGACTCGAATTCATCAATTCTCTGCTTGGTGTTCCCCTTCCTGATTTTCCGATAGGATATTGTATTGTATCTTGAATAAGCATTTCTAGAGATATCACTTTTCTTCCCAAAGGCTGGCTGCTCCTCAGGTGTCACAGGTTGGGAACTGGGGCTGCTCAGTGGGGAGTCCTCGTTTGCATCACCTTCCCCTTTTAATTGAGAACCCTCTTCTTCATTTTTTTTCTTAAATTCTATCACTCGAACTTCATCTTCATCATCATTGCAATCATCATCATCATTATTAATTTCTTCATCCCAAACTTCTTCTTCCTCCTCATGTTTAGAATGCAACACATCAACTTGGCTAGGTTTCCGAAATCCCAACCATTCAATTTCAGTTGCCTGGCGAGCTTTGTTCTTCCCATCCTCCTCTTCCTTCTCTTCTAGAAGTTGTTCAACAAACCTTTCCTTTTGTCTACTTATTTCCTGGTTACTGATGCTCAGAGGAATCTTCTCCCATTGATGTCCTGTAGCAAAATCAATTGGTAATTGAGATACCCAACTCTTTTTTTAATTTTATTTTATTTTATTTATTTATTTGACAAAGAGAGAGAAATCACAAGTAGTCAGAGAGGCAGGCAGAGAGAAGGGGGAAGCAGGCTCCCCGCTAAGCAGAGAGCCCGATGCAGGGCTCGATCCCAGGACCTTGAGATCATGCCCTGAGCTGAAGGCAGAGGCTTAGCCCACTGAGCCACCCAGGTGCCCCGAGATCCCAACTCTCATTCTTTAAATTATGTTTCTGGACAATCATTTCCCTACACATACCTTATAGGATATTATTCTGTGGGTTAATAATATGTTTTACACAATAAAATGGGTTCTACTATCAAATTAGTTTGGAAAATACCACATTAAACACAGTTAAGTAAGCCTCAGAATTTATGCAAGCCTTTAAAATGCCAATAAATATTGTGGATCTCTAAAAAGTTGATGACTCAACTTCATTTGACCATAAAACTTTTTTTTGTTGTTGTGGACTGTTGTATCTAATGAGACTGATGTTCCTGAGACAGACTTTTAAAATCCTGTTTAGTCTGTAGTGACTAGAAATGTGAACATAGAAAATAAAATATTTGGACCTATCTCTTACACACATACACACACACACTTGCCACATTCCTCAAGGAAAATTAGAAAAATATCTCACAGGAGAAAAACGGTTTTCTTCTAGTAGTAAAAACAATGACTTCTCCCAACTGGGCATGCTCAGAGTAGCACATTCACTATTTGCCACCATGATTCTCAGAGTTGTGCTAAAGTACCAGTTGTGGAAGGAGGAGCAGGGAGCCACGGGTGGTCAGGAGTCCTATGTTGGGCTAACAGTGATGCCAAGCCCATCAAAGCACACACAATGTCATCTAAGATCTGCCATTGATTTCAAGAGAGCCAGACTTTAAAAATCTTGTTGTGGTCATCTCTATATATTGGTAGATTAGCCTGTCATGTTAGACATATCCCTAATAACGACTAATTAACTCAAGTTGTTTGGTACCGTGCAGTGACTTTTACAAGGCTTAATTCATGTCAAATTTCACTTTTCAAACAGATCACATCAGCATATCCTTAACAATATTTATTGAGCTTGCTAGAAAGAATTAGAGTGGAGGTTGTTCTCTGGGCTTTCACCTCTAAAGTGACTACTATGAGCAGCTTCAGTCTATGTGTGACTTTAAAATATTGTCTAGATTGTGTGCCTTGTCAGGCTTCCATTCATTATTCCCTTTCAACACCATAAGAGTCTTTAAATAAAGTGAGAGGCAGCGTTCGTCTTTGTCTTTCCCCATCACAGCTTTCTACTTTCACTGAAAGATGTTCAAAGTCCATTTCCATTCAAGATTTTTCATTCTCTTTTTGTTTTTGTTTATTTGTTTGTTTTGTTTTCCCAACACAGGGATCAGATTGTACACTTACCAGAAAGAGATAGAAGTCAAGATGGATTTTCATTCCTAACTGGTTGTACACAGTTCCTATCAGGTTGTTGGTGCCTAGTCAATGTTCTTTACGTTATAAATAAATATACATTAGCATGTTTTCTGTAATCCTAAGTAAGCTTTCTTTTATTCTATTTTTTCCCATAAGAGCCAAAGAAGCTGATCTTTTTGCTCACACCATGACTCAGGCATGGAGTTGTCATGCATGAAATTACTTCTTGAATTTAAATTATAGTTTTTCCTCAATATTTTTAGCATCTTGCTGTTTTTCAACCCAGGAGTATTCTCTTTGGAGACTTTATAGCTGTTTGTCATTGTGAAAATAGAAGACACCAACATGTGCCTTACAGGAAAACCATATGTTCCACCAAACACAAAAGAATTCATTCAGGGAAAAATTCACCCTGACACCGTCTACTTAAAAATCCAGACTGCTTTCATTCTGTATTTGACAAAACAAAAGATCCTAGCAAACTGTTATCTCCAGTGGACTTCCTGATCAGATATTTAAAAGGGTCTCTGGGCACCTGGGTGGTGCATTTGGTTAAGAGTCAGACTCTTAGTTTCAGCTCAGGTTGTGATATCAAGGTCATGGAGATTGAGCCCCCAGTCAGGCTCCATGCTCAGCTCAGAGTTTACTTGAGATTTCCCCCCCCCCGCCCCTCTCCATTGTGTGTGCGTGCTCTCTCTCTCCTAAATAAGTAAGTAAATCTTAAAAAAAAGAATTGAAAGGGTCTCTACATGCACTTTGGGATCCCTGCCTGTGAGAACTTGTTACATTGGAAACAGAAAGATAAGGGCAGAGAAATTGTTTAGTTCATTTCATGGGGCTTAAGGCTTAAGTTTTATAAATTACCTGTGTTAATATAAAAGCTTAATAATGGTTGTTCCTTACTACATTCCACCACTACCTAGGGACAGCATATAGTCTGGGAGGTATCCAGGCAAAATGGACAAACCCAAAAAATTGCCAGTCATATCCCTGTCTTCCTTGACATCTACAATTTTATGTGATGTTCTAATATTTAAAAAAAAATAATTCCATATTTTGCCTATTAAGGTCCAAACTAAGCTAAATTGCTCAAGGTCTAAAGAACCAACTTCAGTTTTGAGATAGGATACTTATGGTTGCAAAAGAGGAAATGAGTGATTAATTAATATGTGTTTATCCTGAACTTGATTTGGAAATTGCTTCAACATAGGTATCTTCTTAGAAGCAAAATCTAAAAGGTTTTGTGTTTCTTAGTCTCTTGAGTTTATCTGAAATATAAGTCACTTAAAAATCAATGTTCTTTTTATTGTCTCATTTTCTGAAAGAACACAATTAAAATTACCTTCATTACCTGGTAGATTTCTTTAACAAGAATTAGATAACCATTTTCAGCTTACATAGAAGCCTAGAATTTTTCTATAGATCAATTAAATTTATAATATTATTTTAAAATGAATGTCAATAGTAAGCTTTTAGGATAAACCCATTTTTAAAACATTCACATTTCACAAGGTGCCTGACACAGATTTAGAAACAGTAAATAAATCTTAGCGGACTAACTTATTAAGAGACTGATACCATTTTGTCAGGTCAAGGCATGCCAATCAGTTAGACCAATACATGCAGTCTCAGTCTTGGTGCTTCTGGAACACTTTTTAAGGTGAAACCCACAGATAATTAAGACTACTCCCTTATCTGCTTATAGCAGCTTTGAGCTTTTGAAGGCACTGTCTGGATTGCTTTTTCAACATCACACTCACAGAACATCCCATGCAAAAACTACCATCCATATTCAGTCAGACAATGTCTGTGTACAAAATGGAAGTTCCTCTCACCTTCTCTGAATGTCATTTCATCAACACTTGTTTCTTGGAGAGAAAGATCTGTGATAGCCTTATGAACAATAAAAAGATTCTCTTCTGGTTTTTCTGGGGGAAAGAAACTCACAAGATTAATACTATATTTAAGCAGTTTAAGTTTAAATAAATTATCAATTTAGACTCTAGCTATGTAGATTGATTTGTTTTGCAGTTGTGATCACTAAAAGTAATTGTTTCACTCTCCTAACTCATTTCTTCATTGGTTCCTACTTATAAACATAAGGATAACCTCTCCTTTTCCATCTAGTAAGTTATAGAATCATGAATTCAGACAAGTTCAGGTATATTTCAGAAAGAAAACTTGAAATGCTGAATTTCCTTTGCTTAAATAATAACGGGGCTGTCCATAATAATAATAAATATTATAGTGAACATCTAACCAACACTTAGTAATCCTCACGACAACCCTACAAATATCAGTACTTATATTTCTGCTTTCTGCTAACGGGGGAAAACTAAGGCTTCAGGAGGCTGGGGAAGTTGTCCAGGGTCATAAAGCTATCAAATAAATAAGCCTGGATTTGACCTGAGGCAGAGGTTTGGTCCTGAGCTATCCATCCCCAGTAGAATAAGAGACCACATTTGGGCAAGGCCATGGGTAGGAGGATGGACAGCACATTTCCGTCGTAACAGTTTATCAAAAGAATTACGGATGAGTTTACAAACTGAATCGAGCAAATCAAAGAGAAAGGAAAAATGCTTTACCTTTTAGAATCTTCTCATCCGTGGACCAGTTGCCTACAATATTCCCTTGTAATTTTTCACTCTTCTCTTGATTTCCTTCTGTGGGTAGGTCTTCAAGATGGGGTTCTATGCGGTAGTATGGTGGGGTACCATCCACATCACTGGCTTCCTCATTTGTTTTAGTGATCGATTGTTGACCATTTTCAGGTGGTGTATCCCCATTGCACTCAGCCTGACTGAGTGTCCCTGGAACGTCTGTCATGATGTAGAGTTGAGTCCAAGGATGCAGAGAGAACTGTGAGGAAACTGAGTGAAAGGATCCTTGATAGATGTGTTCTCTCTCCTTCAAGTTCTATAGTTCAAACTCCTACTCTAAGAATACAAAGTGTTTGCTTCAGTACATAGTATCAAGCTGCTTTTCCTAAAGGTGTCCAGATAGAGCTTAGAACAGAAGCAGTAGGATTTGTCAGATTTGCCACCAGCCCAGAAGCAAGCATCCAGCCAATCACCACCTTCTTTGTCTCCGAGCAGCCCACTTGCTGAATTAATAGCAGCATTTTGATTTACATAAACAAACAATCTGAGGCAATCAGGCTTTTGTGTTGGCATGTAGAAGGGGACTTTCAGCTTGTCAGTCCCCCTCTGGGAACAGAGATTTTTGTCCCTTTTCATAATGGCCCTTTGTCATTTTCCTTGTAACAGGAGCCACTATTGTTCCACAGCTTTAATCCAGAGAGAATGACCACCTTGAGGCATATTAGTTCTGTGTAACCAGCTTAACATTTCCAAACGGATTTTGTTTAAGTAAAACCTTAGCTATTTTGTAGGGGATAATGGCATCGTTTCTTATTCATTAAAGAATAAAATCAGCTTATCAAAAACCTGTAAATAGGACAACTTTATTGTAAGTGGTTCTGGCAGCAGATTCCATGGTGTGCTTCAGGAGCCCAGAGGAAAGACCTAAGGAAAAAAAACACAAACAGGAAATTCTACCATCTTGCCAATACCAAAAATTTTACATTTAGATAATTCTTTTGATCTGTAGCTTCTTATTCTCTAGTTTATTTATGTTTATTGAGGCCCAAACTATCCTTTGAACCCTTAATATAATTTTCTCCATGGAGTTTTCCCTTTCCCCTATCAGATTTATTCTCAATTTTCCCTACTGATGTTGCATGATGCTGGTAAAATCATATAGCACCAACAAAGCCTGCCCTTGGGGGAAACAGGTAATTATGGAAAACATCCACTACTTACCAACCTTTACTTTTTTAATTTTAATTTTTATTTTTCTAATTTTTAAATTTTAATTTAATATTTTTAATTTTATTTTAATTTTTAATTTTAATTGTTTAATTTTATTTATTTATTTTAAGATTTTATTTATTTATTTGACAGACAGAGATCACAAGCAGGCAGAGAGGCAGGCAGAGAGAGAGGAGGAAGCAGGCTCCCTGCCGAGCAGAGAGCCCGATGGGGGGGCTCGATCCCAGGACCCTGAGATCATGACCTGAGCCGAAGACAGAGGCTTTAACCCACTGAGCCACCCAAGCGCCCCAATTTAATTTAATTTATGACACAATGAAAACTCATTAAGTTTCAATGGAAATACATTAAAGATTCACATATTATTTTCCTTGTAATATTGAAAATATGAATTCAAATACACGTTCACAAACAAAATGTGCAAAAATATTTTCATGGCAGTGAATAATTCACTAATTTGTTTTCTGTTAGAAACAAAATGAAAACCAACTTCTTCAAAGTTTAGGTTCTTTTCCATATGAAAATTTGACTCATGGTACTCCAATAATTTAAGAACTGGAAAAAATTCCTTTAAGACTTAAAGGAGACAGAGCAATAATATCAAATATAACTGAAAAATAAAAGTGTTAGTTTGAGAATAAACTCTAATAAAACAGTATGATTCCTTGTAAAGTAGATCAGCATTTTCTAGTGATTGGTTATCTAGATTAAATCTAGATAAAATCTAGTTTAAAACCATACAAGTTGCTCTGACAAACAGGAGCAGAAAGAGGGTAGTTTAATGTAGCCAAATACTTTAAAAATAAGAATTGCTGCATTACTTTCTTAGAATATCACAATCATCACTGAGTTAAGAAACCAGGGTTTTTTTTTTAACTTAAATTCAAGTTACTTAACATATAGTGTAGTACTGGTTTCAGAAGTAGAATTTAGCAATTCATCCCTTACCTATAACACCCAGTGCTCATTACAAGTGCCCTCCTTAATATCTATCACCCACTTAGCCCATCCCCTGCCCCACTCCCCTCCAGCAACCCTTAGTTTGTTCTATATAGTTAAGCCTCTTATAGTTTGCTTCCCTCTTTCTTATTTTATTTTTCCTTCCCTTTCACTACATTCATCTGTTTTGTTTCTTAAATTCCACATATGAGTGAAATCATATAGTTTTCTCTTTCTTTGACTGACTTATTTCACTTAACATAAATACACTCTAGTTCTATCCATTTTGTTGAAAATGGGAAGATTTCATTCTTTTTAGTCACTGAGTAATATTCCATTATTATATATGGGATTATATTCCATAATATTTCATTATATATATATATATATACACATATATATGTATACATACAGATATATCACACATATATCATATACACATCACATCTTCCTTATCCATTCATCAGTCTATGTATTTTTTTTTATTTTTTTCTTTAATTTCATGGTTAACCCATTCCTTTTTTAGTAAGATGTTCTTCAACCTCCATGTATTTGTAGTCTTTCCAAATTTTTTCTTGTGCTTGACTTCAAGTTTCATAGCATTGTGGTCTGAAAATACGCATGGTATGATCTCTATCTTCCTATACTGGTTGAGGCCTGATTTGTGACCCAGTGTGTGATCTATTCTGGAGAATGTTCCACATGCATGCAAAAAGAATGTGTATTCTGCTGCTTTAGGATGAAATGCTTTGAATGTATCTGTTAAATTAATCTGGTCTAATGTGTCATTCAAAGCCATTGTTTTCTTGTTGATCATCTACTTAGATTATCTGTCCATTGCTGTGCATGGGGTGTTAAAGTTCCCTACTATTATTGCATTATTACCAATCAGTTTCTTTAAGTCTGTTATTAATTGATTTATATATTTGGTTGCTTCCAAGTTGGGGGCATAAATACTTAAATTATCACATTCTTTTGTTGGATAGAGCCCTTTATTATGATATAGTGTCCTTCTTCATTTCTTATTACAGTCTTTGGTTTAAAATCTAGTTTGTCTGATATAAGGATGGCTACTCCAGCTTTCTTTGATGTCCATTAACATGGTAGAAGTTTCTCCATTCCCTCATTTTCAATCTGGAGGTGTCATTGGGTCTAAAATGAGTCTCTTGTAAGTAGCATATTGATGGGTTTTGTTTTGTGGGTTTTTTTTAATCCATTCTGATACCCTATGTCTTTATATTTGAGCACTTAGTACATTTACATTGAGAGTAATTATTGAAAGATATGAATGTTGTGCTAGTGTATTATGTGGAAAGTCACTAGCCTTATAGATTGTCTCTGTTCCTTTCTAGTCTTTGTTGCTTTTGGTCTCTCTTTCCCACTCAAAGCATCCCCTTTAGTATTTCTTGCAGAGCTGGTTTAGTGTTCATGAGCTCCTTTAGGTTTTGCTTGTCTTAGAAACCCTTTATGTCTCTTTCTATTCTGAATGACAACCCTCCTGGATAAAGTATTCTTGGCTGCATATTTTTCCCAATTAGCATGTTGAATATATCATGTCACTGCTTTCTGACCTGCCAAGTTTTAGTGGACAGGTCTGCTTCTAACTTTATGTGTCTACTCTTACAGGGTAAGGACCTTTTGTCTCTAGCTGCTGTCAGAATTCTCTCTTTATCTTTGTATTTTGCAAGCTTCACTATGATATGTCTTGGTGTTGACCTGTTTTGTTGATTTTGAGGAGAGTTCTCTGGGCCTTTTGGACTGAAATGCCTTCTTCCTTCCCCACATTAGGAAATTCTCAGCTGTAATTTGTTCAAATAAACATTCCACCCCTTTTTCCCCACACTTCTTTTTCTGGGATTCCTACGACATATACATGTCTTTATTCATGATTTAATAGCTTCCTTTCTGTCTTATTTTCAGCTTCATTATTTTCCATAATTTTATCTTCTAGATTATGAGACTCTTAAGGGCAGGAAGTGACAAAAATTCAACAAAATGTCCAGCTATAAACATAGAAATGGAGAAATGCTCATATTAACTTTAAAAACCTGACTCCAATCATTCACAATTCCCTCAAGACTGCTGTACACTTCAATTCAGGGATGCAGCGGAGTCTAGAGAGTTTAGTTTATCTCTCTCTTACACCTAGATTTTTATGACCCTATAGCAATGTGCAATTTATACTTTAGTTTTTATTGGAGTTTCATTTTTCTTTTTTGGATTATCTTCTTTCTGACTGCCTTGGTTTGACTTTTTTTTTTCTAACATTAGAATTATTTCAGATTTGGAACACAGAAAAATAACTCAGAGTTCTGTGTAATCAGCATGTTCACCTCTATAAAAAGCATAGTTTTAATGTTGTCCTATGGAATAACCATTTACTTGTAACTGGTTTATAACATGCATTATCTTTCCTACAAGCACATGGCAACACAAGATACATTTAATACCAAGATCTGTGCTAGATCACCAAGATCTACCAAATAAAATATAGGGTATTTCGTCCATAAAAAGTAAGTTGTCACTGATTGTTTGTAATGTTGGGGAGGAACAATTTTACTGTACCTTTCAAGACTCTTTAGAAGACTCTTAACAAGAGAAAAACAAATGAAAGTTTAATAACACATATACATCCTATATACACAAGAGAGACCCTGCAAAACTAAGTAACTCTCTGACACAGCTGAAGCCATCAGTTTAAATACCATCTTTAGCTAAAGATAAAAGATGTTAAGGATGGGGAGTCAGTTATGGAAGCTTACCAGGAAAAGCACAGTAAATAAAGGTAAGTTTCTTATGTGGATTTAAGTCATTGTCTTCCCCACTGATAAGAGTTTCTAGAGATTGAGTCACTCTCTGCTTTATGGTAGAGCAGCAAGACTCCCTTACAAATGGAAATTTCCTTTGTAAATGTGAATATCTCTTAAAAAGGGTAATTTGTACCTGTTTTTCAAAATTTTTTTTCGATAGTTTCTTAAAGGCTCAAAATAATCAACATCCCAGAATTATATATTGGGATGACAAAAATTTTTCCTCCTCCATAACAACCTATGATTTGCACAGTATGTTAAAATTTGCACTAATGATTCTTACTTCAAATACTATTGCATAATCTCCATGCATGAAATATGACTTTTTTTAGATGGTTTAGTGGAATATTTGTCTTTTTTCCTAGTTATTATGCTTAATGATAAAGGACATCATATAAATGTAACCATTATCAAGTCTATAACAAAATATGATAATAATGAAAGGATCATCATCTGGGAATGAAAAGTATCAAAATGAAAATACATAAATAACCACACTCCATTTGTCAAATACCAAATGATTAATGTTAAGACTATATTGGGTCCAGAAATAAAATTTGGGGAAAACTCATAAAATTCTGACCTTTAATAATAAAAAGTAAAAAGCCAAGCCACAAGTCAATGTTATATCTAAGAGATGACCAATGATCACTGAATAACAATAATAAATCAATTTGAAAGATCAGCTTGGAGACAACTCTTATACAAACAGATTTGTATGACTGAAAAAGGCGTACTCTAACAATCAGGGTTGAAACAGAAAGGTAGGAAAACTAAGAGATCTATAGATCAATCTATTGTGATCTGTCTATCTACCATGCCATGGCCTAGGAATCAGAGAAGCTGAAGGAAGCTCCAGAGGAAGCTGGGGCACTTGCAGGCTCAGTGCTGTCATGCAACAGGTAAGCCAACAGGTTAATAAGAGTGTGTGAGTTACAAAATAGTTGCTGCTTCACTTTTGCCCCACAAGTCTCACACAAGAATGTCTTTTTTAGTTCACATTTCTTTTCCTGGAAACAATTAGGAAAGGGAATTTTG